>NW_008709190.1:872651-904878 GCF_000327385.1 Lottia gigantea | reverse complement strand
TCAGTCTTTGTCATATTGAAGTTAGATATCATTGCTCAAAAAAAAAAAATTCCATTAAGTCGCTTGGCACAAAAAATTTTGTTGATATGCTTGAAGTTATAATATAAGAAGAAAAAAGTCTCACCTATCTTCTAGTAATCTTTGTAATGATCTAAAATGTTGACTAAGACTTAATGTAGTCATATTACCAAAGTTAGTTTCACTTAATTCTAATAATCTCTCAGTAAGTTTAGTAGCGTCCTAAAATATAACATTCAAAAATTAAGAGAAGTCCTTTGCTGACCTTGATCTTGCAAGTGTAGTGCTTACTCTCTCCTCAAGACACCCATCTTTGTGAGATTTCACTTTACATCCAACTAACCCAAGACAATTTGCTTTGCCATTCAAATCAATATTGAATAATCCAGTATGGCTCTTAGACTCATTTTCTGTCTAACCTGAACCTTTGGATTGAGTTAGGTACATGCCACATTTCTCACAATGGTGGAATAAAAGTAAGAGGAATGTTAGCTTCTATCATCCAGTCTATCTTTGTCTATGCACAGCTTCAATGAACCTCTCTTTTCCTCTTACACAAAAGTTTGAGTGTCAGAGACTATAGGAATGTCAGCGAAAAGTTTCTCTATGTATATGACTACAAAAAAAAAAACAACACAAAACACAACGTACTTGAATAAACTTGTGCAGGTCTGCTCTAGCAGCTCTAAAAAGAAAATGATATCAAGTCATATAATATATGTATATTTCTTGTAAGAATTGATATTTATTATATATCAAAAACTAACACAAGTTACATCTGTTTTTAGACTAAATAATCTCATATCTCCACAGAGAGCTAAGCTCTTGTCAACAAAATAAAGTTTATGGTGATAGAGCTAAATCTTAACCAAAGTTTCCAAGCTGTTATTTTCCAATACATTCATTACTGATAGCCTTGATAATAGCCAAGCAACTTAGGTTTAACCTGTCCTGCCTTTCTAATCAATTATTCTCATTCAGGGATCCAGGGATCCAGGGATAGTTGAATTCTATCAATCTGTGATGCAAATCTAACAACAATATCTAACAAAAGAACCTCACTTACTTGGCAGTCGCAAATATTTCTTTACATCTTTTTACTCTCATTGAATAAGATGACTAAAAAAAAAATACGAATACACTGACAACAATTATCTAGATTGTGACATAACAACAATGAACCACCATTGAACTCATATGTTAGAATAGGCCATGGATTTTGTTATGCCCTAAACTGTAGTATGTAACAGTATAAGTATATCAAGTCAATGTACACTATGAACTTTATAATACAAGACACTTGGCATATCATACATCTTGGCAGAATAACACAATAGTCTCAGTTGACAGAAACACAGATAAAACAAAAAGCTTTCACTCAATATGACATACACACATTTTATGTTTTAAGTGGGTGTTTCAGATCTAAACTACCCACAAAATTCAGATTGTTAGTACTTGAAGAACAAATGACAGCAAAATCAATGAAAATAGATTGCCATGCAAGGTAATATACGCCCACTGGCAGCTTTGATTTTAAATAAAAATATTTGGCAGTACAGTAACAATCACCAGTATGAAATATTCAACCTTCAGACATACACTTCTTTTGAACTTGTGAGGCGATAATGAATAATATTACCAAGTTTCTTCAAAATCTGGCAAGAATTATACCTTCTAGAGTGTTTGCCGGCTAAAAATTGAACGCGTTTTCAGGAACAAAGGCAATAACTCATACTTAATATTTTTCGATTCTTTTTATATTCAATAGGGTTCATCTTTGGTTGATAACAAACACTCATGCCAAATTGTGTCATAATCCATGAGGAATTGTGCCTTTTACAGTGTTTGCCAGCTTAAAATTGAATGTGTTTTTCAAGAACAAGGGCAATAACTCATACTTGGGTGATTACAAACAATCATACCAAGTTGTAGTTGTAGTCTTATAGAGTGTTTACGAGCAATTGTGGACGGGTCGACGGACAATTTCTCAGATAAGAGTAGGCCCACCTAGACCTCATTTCAAAATCACAATTAATTCCTGATGAATCAAGTTTAAATGTAGTATGTTACCTTGGATACCGACATCAACATCCAGATAGCTTGTTTAGGAAATGTTACTAATAATTTAGCTATAACATCCTGAAATATATCAAAATAATATATAATTTTGGCTATGAAAGAATTTTTTGTACAGAAATATACAAACAATAGATCAATTAGTACATATGGAGATCACACTTTTTCCACAAACATATAATTGTACACTAAG
The DNA here is from genome assembly GCF_000327385.1 of Lottia gigantea. NCBI lineage: Eukaryota > Metazoa > Mollusca > Gastropoda > Lottiidae > Lottia > Lottia gigantea. The sequence goes on along the minus strand of NW_008709190.1, from coordinate 902,588 downwards.
ATATCACCTAATTTTTTGATTAGGTCAAACACAGCAAATCTATCCAAGACATATCCTTTAATAAAACTTGTCAAAGACCAAGCAGATGTTTGAATCAAAAGTAATAAACAAACCTGTAATTGTTTAAAGACATCAGGATGAGCATGACAGATTCTAGATATCAGTTGAGGAAAGGCTGTAAAAAACTGGTATTCAGCTAATGTATTAATCAATCCTTCTATAGTCTGAAAACATATCAGCATCAACATTTCAAAATTTTCATTGCTTTCTGTCTAGCTCCTATTAAGTAAGATTTAAGCGACATATATAGAAGCGAGGAGCACACAGAACAAAACACAAGACAATATTATAGAATATAATGCACTTATTACGCTATTAAGTAAGTCAGAAAATGAGGATTGGCTGAAAAGTTCTTCAATCTCAATCGTAGAGAGTAGGCAGTTTTCTAGATGTTTCAAATTCAAAATAAATTTTTAACCAACAAAGTCAAAGTCAATATAATTTGGTAAAAATGCTCCAAGATGGTGTCTTGGGAAATGGTTTTATTGCATGATTAGTTGAGAAACAAGATAAAATAAAAATACCAAGTTTACCTTGTTTAATCTATTAAGTACCACACTATTAGCTTGTACTTTATGTGATGATCTACCACCTCTATCTTTCCTCTCAGCTTCAACAACTGTCGTACCAAAATCTAACCATAAACTTAGCAATCTGGGCATAGACTGATAAATATACTGACAACCGTATTGTAATGATTGACCAAAATATTTCACTACATGCAAGATGAACTCTCTGAAAAAAAAAGAACACTTTTCTTTCTCAAAAGTGCAATTATGCCCAGAACATTGAGGTATGTCTAATTTAACATAATTCCTTCCAATAGCTTCCAATTCCAATGCAATGATTTGTGAATCCAATTAATTTGATCCTCCATCTTGTTAACGGAAATTTAAATTGGGGGAACTTGATTGAAGAGTTCTGAACAGATTCTGTCTGTTACAATTCTATCCCCAATCAAATGGTATGAGAGCAGATATGTCACATTCAAAATTTTCCCATCTATTTCTTCTCCTTCATTTTGAATTCTTTCTGCACCTTCTATTTGCAACTTGTTTTATTGAATGTTCTGTTGATTCCATAAATCCCAATCGAGTTGCCCCTTTTTTTTTTTCACATTCTTACCCTTGTTTATCAGGCCTATCTTTATCATCTATTAATGTAGTCATTATCTTATCATAATAGTTAGCCAGGTAAAAATGACCATCTTCCCAGTTAGGTAATACATCTATTACATCTTTATATTGTTTAACTATAGAATTACTTTCCATACTGGATGTTTCCTCACTATATCTACCATATAATAACTGAACCTAAAATAACAAGTTTCTTTACTATATCTACCATATAATAACTGAACCTAAAATAACAAGTCTCTTTACTATATCTACTATATAATAACTGAACCTAAAATAACAAGTCTCTTTACTATATCTACCATATAATAACTGAACCTAAAATAACAAGTCTCTTTACTATATCTACCATATAATAACTGAACCTAAAATAACAAGTCTCTTTACTATATCTACCATATAATAACTGAACCTAAAATAACAAGTCTCTTTACTATATCTACCATATAATAACTGAACCTAAAATAACAAGTCTCTTTACTATATCTACCATATAATAACTGAACCTAAAATAACAAGTCTCTTTACTATATCTACCATATAATAACTGAACCTAAAATAACAAGTCTCTTTACTATATCTACTATATAATAACTGAACCTAAAATAACAAGTCTCTTCACTATATCTACCATATAATAACTGAACCTAAAATAACAAGTTTCTTTAATATATCTACCATATAATAACTGAACCTAAAATAACAAGTCTCTTTAATATATCTACCATATAATAACTGAACCTAAAATCACAAATTTCTTCACTATATCTATCATAAAACATCTGAACCCAAAATAACAAGTCTCTTTAATATATCTACCATATAATAACTGAACCTAAAATAACAAGTCTCTTTACTATATCCATCATTTAACAACTGAACCCAAAATAACAAGTCCCTTTATCATATCCATCATATAACAACGGAACCTAAAATAACAAGTCTCTTTACTATATCTATCACATAATAACTGAACCCAAAATAACAAGTCTCTTTAATATATCTACCATATAATAACTGAACCTAAAATAACAAGTCTCTTTACTATATCCATCATTTAACAACTGAACCCAAAATAACAAGTCTCTTCACTATATCTTCCATATAATAACTGAACCTAAAATCACAAATTTCTTCACTATATCTATCATAAAACAACTGAACCCAAAATAACAAGTCTCTTTAATATATCTACCATATAATAACTGAACCTAAAATAACAAGTCTCTTTACTATATCCATCATTTAACAACTGAACCCAAAATAACAAGTCCCTTTATCATATCCATCATATAACAACGGAACCTAAAATAACAAGTCTCTTTACTATATGTACCATATAATAACTGAACCTAAAATAACAAGTCTCTTTATTATATCCATTGCATAATAACTGAACCTAAAATAACAAGTCTCTTTACTATATATACCATATAATAACTGAACCTAAAATAACAAGTCTCTTTACTATATATACCATATAATAACTTAACCTATAATAACAAGTCTCTTCACTATATATACCATATAATAACTTAACCTATAATAACAGTTCTCTTTACTATATCTATCATAAAATAACTGAACCTAAAATAACAAGTCGCTTTACTATATATACCATATAATAACTGAACCTAAAATAACAAGTCATGCATATTGTCATCTTAAATAGTGAGTAAAACTTACTACAAATTACCATAAAACATACTTATATGTATGTTATACTGATAACACAAATCATATGTACACACCAACATATTTGCACAGAAAAAAACTCTAAACTTTGCTTAGCTAGGACTAACCTTTGCTTTGTAATAAATCCATTGCCCCTACCAGTAAATACCCCTTTAACTTACCTTAGCATAAACCTCTCTTCGGATTTTCCCTTGTTCACTGTTATCTTTCTTCAGTTTAACAATATCACTGAAATGTTCTTTATTTCCTTTCTCTAAACACATCAATGCTGCATCGTTATTTCCTTTCTCCCATAGCCATTTAGCTTTCTCTATTGCAAAATCAGGTAGATTGAATTCTCCAGCATGTATCAAACAACTGTAGGCAGTTTGGAAATAACCTGCTCTAAAATTTAAGTTAAGCAATAAGTTAAGACCCTCAGTGTACCTTATTTTTTAGTTAGCCCATAGAGTTATATATCTATATATAATTCTATGTTCTTGGAAATAATAATAATAATAATAATGAGGCGCACATTTTTGAATAAAATATTTGTAAAACAGAGTTTAAAAGTAAAGCCAAGTCAAATCACTGATTAAAAACCTTTTTAAAATAGTACTATTAAATCAGAACATTTCTTTTCTGACTTATATTTGAAATTTGCATTCATAAAATGGCATATTTTTCAGGGTAAATAGAACATCTAAAATTAACCAGGTCATGGAGTCACTTTTGCAAATACCATTTAAGCAAAGAGACGTCACAATTTCATAGAGGAAATTATGCAAAAGAGAAAGAGAAGCTATAAGTGTTCCAAAGCTAGAAAACATCTTCAACATCTCTCTTAATGTCTTACTTTCTGGCAACTTTAGCACTGCGAAGCCACCATTGTCCTATTTGTGTATCAATGTTGTCAGGTCTGTCAATATCAACCAAAGAGAACAATGTACGACGTATTGTTAATATTGGTTCTTGAGTTCTGAATGATGCCTGCAAAAGAGTTATTTAAAATCATCTATTAGTATCTTAGTGATTCATGCCACTATTAAGAATTGCAGCAACCTAAAACCTGTTATCAGTGAGGCTTAAGGAGATTAAGCAAAAAGGTTAAAAGGCTGTTTTAGTGGTCACGGAAATAGCTTTGTTTGGAATTGTGGAGTTTAAGTTTAATAAAAGGTTTAGATTGAGATTCAGCAAAATGCTAACATGATATGGAACTGGTGCTTGCACCTATCCCAGTGGTGCCCAATTGCACCCCCAGATCCCACTTAATGTCTAACAAATTTCCCCAAAATATGTGTCAAGAGAGCATAAAATCAGGGAAAAACCCTTTCCTTTCCTTTCCTGCAATTGCCTATGCTTTTCCCCAAAGTTGCTTCGTTTTGAATCTCATCCTCAACAGTTGTCCCCCAAGTCTCAGGTGGCTGTAGACATCACTGACCTATCCTAAAGACTAAGGATAAAAAGAGAGATTAAATACCTGTGCAGTAAGCAATCTAGATTCCCATTGGCTTAATAGATTAGCTTGAGATTTTCTAGAACTTGGTTCACTACCATCATCATTACCAACAGGAAAATCAAATAAAACTCTCATAGATTCTTCTATTTCATTCAACATGTGTAACCTAAAATATCATGACCTGTGTTAAACTGAAAAGCTCTCCACCATTAACGCCCTGAAGTACACATCTTTAAACAAACGTTCCGAACTTGTCTCAAAACTTAAACATGAGATATGTTTTATTTGTACAACTTCAGGAGGGATTCCGACTGAATACAGGTCAGTTGTCTGAAGATTTGATTTGATTGTTTGTAGGTTAGCGAATATGGTCAATCAAAGCCTCTCATAGACAGTCTGTGAAAACAAAGCCATAATGTTAACAGTCTTTCTGTCGATGGTTCTGATTGGTTGTATATCATTCCAATCAAATCACTGCATTATGTGATTCACGAAAGGTGGCTATTGCAGTTAAGATATAAGTAGGAAGTTAGTAATAGCTTGACATTGTAAAAATGATATAACAGAGGCATGACTTAACATTCTAATTTAACTTACCCTACAATATTCTCATAACCTCTATGATATGAACCAGTTTCCATACTAGCAGCTGATAATGGTCCCATCTGTTCACGACGTACTATTTCTAACTGCTTAATAAATTCTTCTTCATTCTAAACAACAACATTGATATAGTTCTGTTATCTTGATATTTAAACCATGCGAAATTAAGTTTTGCAATTTTTAAGTTCAGTAACACCAAACAGTGATCAATGGGGGAAATCTTGCTGTAAAAGCACTGGCATTGTCTTCAATCCTTTTACAAGTTTTAAATCCTAACGAGCTTATGATAATTTCATAAAAAATATGATAGCATGTGTTTACAAATCAACATCAGTCATATCAGTCTCTTGATGTTTAACAATGTAACATATTAATAATTGAGTTTTATTTTGTTTAAAGTATAATTCATACTAGAAATCTTACCCTATCTTTAGCTGCTAATAAAATACGTCCAACCCCTACTGGCCAGTTTCTACTATGTTTCTCCTGTAATGTAATAAATAAATGAAATGCAAAAAAAAAAAAAAAAAAAAGAAACAACCACTTTTAACAAGAATAAAAAAACTTTGGTTCACTAACTGGTCCTTGGCCAAACCTCTTGGTTTTATCAAGGTCACCATTATTACCTTATAATATCACAAAAAATTGTATAACAATGGAAAACTCGGCAAAATGTACAATAAACAATCCATACCAGATCTAAACAGCTTTTGATGAACTTGCATATATGACATTCAAGAAAAATTCTTACCATTTTCTTGAAAGTTTCCAATTTATCCCAACTACCTAATTTCCAGGCTGCCTCAACTCTATAAGCATTAAGTTGCTGTGTCCACTGAGGTCTAAAATAGTTGTTAATAAAGAACCTTATGATAATTTTGTGAATGAAAATTTGTGAGTACTTTTGGAATAATTTGAATCAAACCATTTCAAAAATAATGATTTTCAATTATTAGGAAACCATGGCATAAAAATTTCAAGGGAGATTTATTCCAAAAACAGCTTATGGAAATGTTTAAATGGTCACAATTGTTTTGAGAATTCTGGCATCAAAGAAGCACAACATTGTTTATCTAAAGGTACCTGTCCACTCTAAAACCTCCATATTGAAGTAATAGAAAAATTTTAGCTATAACACAATTAATTTTTTCCCAGTGTGATGCATCATTCATGGATCCTCTCAAAATTGTTCTTGAAAGCCAAATATAAACAAACCTTTCAGCAATGACACCAGTAGCATGTAGTAAAGCTTTATTATGTTGAGATAATTCCATTAAACTTTTTAATAAACCTTGATGATATCTTACTTCATCTGGTTCTAACTGAACAGCTCTTTCATAGCAAGCTTGAGCATCCTGTTGTTGACCTGTTAACAGTTTTAAGTCAAGGGGAAATCAGCACTATATAATATGTGAAAATAAAGTTTGATGTCCTACTTTTCTGCACCTAATTATGCTAATGAAGATGGACACATGCAGTATGTAACAAGGGAAAATTTTGGCAGCATGAACAAACTCTTTTTGATTTCCAACTATCAACGGCACACGCTGTAGCATACAGGGTCTCCGTTTATTGTCCCATCCTAACAACTAGACGCTTTTTCCATGTCAGCCAGCCCCTTCGACCTGCATCACTGACGGGAAACTGATTATGTTAAAATCATAACCATATTGATCATGTTAATGTTTAACAAGGCTCAAGATTTATCAAATAAGTTAAATTTTGGGTTCAAAAATGGTTTCTTCAAGGCATTTTTTCAAGCCTGTATCTTTTAATATTTTTTCATTAAAAAAAAAATGAACAAATATGAGGCCTAACACAACTAGCATATTTAACTGAGCTGACAAGAGCAGGAAGAGTAAAAGTACAGTTACCTAATGTTTCATGTAGTCTTATTTCTTGTATTAAAGTGGGTTTTTTCTGACAAACAGCTGCTACTCCTAAAACTCCATCTTGTTCATCCATTGAAACATATAGTCTCTACAAAGTCACATGAAAAAAATATCATAAATTCATCAGAGCTAAAAAGGTAAAAAAAAAACCCAAAATGAATGATTAATACTATTAAACCAAATATTTAAAAACATATTCAAACACCCATGGGCTATAATTTCTACAAGCAATACTGTTTTTAACTATTTTGATGACAAATCAAGCAGTAATTTGGGGTTGAATATTGTAAAAGCCGGAATTCTGTATGACGACATCGTATCTTTGTAAATATCACATCTAAGGGGAATCCCACTGAGGTTAACACAAACATAGTTCGAATCTATATTAACATGATGTACTACCGGTATGTGTTTTGTCTGAACAGTCAACAGTTAACATAACTGTATAAAGTAAAAGACCGGACATGCGTCTATAGGCTTTCAATATTTTACTCGGGGCTTGGTGCACTGATATCACTCGCATGCTACACACAAAAATAGGAATCCCCAAAATATAGTGTTCAAGAAAATAAATCACTGAATCAAATATGTGAAAATATTTTCTCTAAAGGCAATTGAAATTACCTGCATGAAATCTAGATGATCTTGTAGATGATGGTCACTATTAGACAGATATTGTTCAAAATGCATCAAAGCTCTAGTAAAAGCTTTACAGTTAAAACAAGCTTCAGCTAGCTCATCTTGTGGTATTCTATCTAAAAACTTAGTTACTGCTTGATAACCACCATCTTTTAAATATGCTGCCTCTATAGATACAAACATTTTAGACTGAATAACAGTTTTACATTTTACTTTTCTTTATCTAATTTTCTGCATTCAGACAGACAACACCATGTTGTGCAAGGACAACAGTATTTTTTATTTCAAGCAGTGAAGGAATCTTTATCTTTTATAGTTTTAAGCACACAAGGGTGGCACTTGATTGGAGTGTTCTGAACAGGTTCTGTATGTTCCACTTCTGCTGCCTATCCCACAGTTTTAATGCCGATATATCACACTCAAAATTTTCCAATCTATTTCCCTTTACGCCATTTTGTTTTCTGTATGCACCTACTATTTTTTCAGCACACATGGAATGCATTCTGAATTCTGTTCCAACTTCTTTTATTGAATGTTCTGTTGATTCCATAAATCCCAAATGTGCAGAAATTACCAATCAAGCATTCTGCTCTTTCAAAACTTACTATCTAGTTCAAAATGGGACACTTTTAAATATCCTTACCTTTGGGATTAGGTTTCTCAGCAGCAATAGTTTGTGCTCTATGTCTTTTCCATTTGGTTAAATAATCAATAACAGAGAATATGGTCTGAGCACTCATATGTCTGAAATCACTAGCACTACCATGTCTTGTATCAGGTTTCTTAACTTGTGTTAAAACCTCCATTATCTCACTAAATACCTGTAATATCAAAATGTTTCAAGTTTTTATCCATAAAAATTATTGTTCTTTAGTGTTTAAAAGTCAATGAATCTAATGTTTTAATTCCAAGATCTCATCAATATATATGATCACATTTGCTTTCATTTAAATAGTTTTTATCGAGCCTGCGAACAATTTTTGATGAGCAATAGCTCAAAAACCATTCATCAAAAATTGTCAAATTCAAACTTGTCCAAATGTCATCAATACAAACAATCACACAAAGTTTCATTAAAATCAGATAAAATCTGTAGTCTAAACTATTCATCAAAAATTGTCAAATTCGAGCTTTTCTCATTAAAGGGACAGGTAGGCTATTTTTTTTACCAATCATACTTTAGCCTCAGAAACTGGAATTTTTTTAGCTGAGCTAGTCAGTAATACTGTTCACAGCTCCCTTTGAAATTTGATATGTGTGTCCAGAATTATCTGCATTTGAACTTGTCAATTTAAGATACTCTGTGATATAAAGAAAAGACATATATGGAAATAGCGATTAAAATTCCTAGTTTGAAGTATTTTAAATGAATTATGTGATTTGCATACATTCCTAGTACTTCTGAAGACTATTTACATATTTTCAAGACTAAAATCAACCCCCCAAAATGGCACATCTGTAATCTGTATAAATGATCATAAAATGTTTCATTAAAAATAGATTAAATCTGTAGGCTATATTGTGCTCAGATGAAGTGTGAGACAGACCAAAATGGACGTCCACACCTCCATATGTTCAATAAAATAGAAGACACACAAACGATTTCACAAAGATTTTTACTGGTCTATTTTTAGTTGACTAAGTAGTCCTAAAGTTAGCAACTACTAAGGAAAGTCACGTCTCCTTATGGGCGCATAAAAACTATCACTGATTAGTTTAGCTAAACAACTCGCACTTCTGAGATTAGGGTTTGATATAGCGAACAGACTAAACTAGTAAAACATTAAATTGTTTACCTCATTGATATCTTTCTCTACACCATCTTGTAAAACTTGTATAGTAACATGAGGTAATATATATAATGCTACATGTATATGATATTTAATTGTAGCACTACAGGTTTGAAATACACGCTGTGCTTTAGGATGTTTCACCTAGAAATAGAATTAGTTAATGATTATGAAATGTTCTTTTATTTTGTTCATTGGTCTTTAAAAACAAATACTATATTGGAACTTCCAAACAACAAATGCTGTACAAGATCTCACTGAGGTTCTATAGCACAGTCAGTTAGAGTGTTGGTTCTTAACATGACGTCATTTGCTTGGTTACTTCGAGCAAATGGTGGCTGTGGGTTCAATTCTCGATCGGCGATGGAAAGTCCGATGATCTTGAATAAGTCATCTTCACTCATAACTACAGTCGACCCAGCTGTAAATGGGTACTGATAATCTGGGAAAGATCAATGCTAAGAGGTTTTTCCAAGGACCAGCTGGTAGAAAGGATGCTTAAATGTGAACCTAAGTTCTTATCCTTGTAAAATATAGTTCATTTCTTTCTTTCTAGCAAAACAGAGCACAATTAGCAATACAGATAAACATATTTCTGGAAATTCTATATTTACCTTAGAAATGAGAAATCCTGTCCAATTACTGACCCAATCTTTAAAATTACTGCCTTTACAACTTCTATAAATAGGTTTAGGTAGGTCTGACCAATTAGCTGCAGTATTTAATCTATATCTATAATACATCAATTACAATGTTAAGATTTTTGAGTATTCCTTGTTGAAAATTTCATTTAAAGGGACAGGTAGGCCATTTTTTCATACTTTAATACTATAGTTTTCGAAACTGGAAATTTTTTAGCTGAGCTTGTCAGTAATAGTGTTCAAATTTGAGCCTTCAAATCCATGTGTGTCCAGAATTATCTGCATTGGAATGTTAAAATTTAAGATACTCTGTGAAACATAGAAAAGACATATATAGAAAAGTGAGTAAATTTCTAGTATTTAGGAAGGAATTATGTGATTTTCTTACATTTCTAGTACTTCTAAAGACTATTTACATATATTCATGACTAAAATCAACCACCTAAAATGGCACACCAGTCCCTTTAATACCAATGAGAAGCCTTCAAAAATATGTCTACATGTTTCTTTGCAGCAGTATTAGAACAAACCTTATAACATATTTCTACTACAAGTAAACCTCATACTAGCTACTTTCAGATTAGTATGTATAATGGATACACAATACACATAATTAAAGTATGTGTATGTACCTTGAAGTCAGTAGAGGATTGAGTATCTCATGGACATGTTCTGGTAAACGCTGCCATAATTTACCAGTAATAACACCAGTCACTTTTTGTACAGCTATTTCATATTCTTGAATCAATTCTTGTAGAGCAAACGCTGAACAATCTTGTATCCTAGGTTCAGTTGCTTCTAGAAAGGACTTGACTAGTTCATTAATCAAATCAATGGCAAAGTTGTCATCTTCTATAGATGCTTGGAATTTAGCCATATCTTCTTTAGGATTGTTTGACAACAGTTCCAGTCTGAAATTTAAATAGATTAATATGACAATGGTTTGGTTTTTGCAGATTTGTCTGTGTTTCAGTTTGACAGAATGTAACATATTTACCACATTAATTCTATATTCAAATTTCTAGACAATTGGGATTGTAAAGAGGATTTCTAACTTGTGTGTACTGAGGCCACTTATGGCTTCTATTTGCATCATTCTAATTCTCTGTCAGATATGTGTAATTATAGAAATGCTTAACAGTATATTAAAAGCTCCTTATAATAACTAAAAGCCTTAGGTGAAAGCTACTTCATAAACTACTCTTGTAGTGGAAGTGAAAGACCTACAGATCTTAGATTAAAAATTTGAATGATGCATCTGATGCTATAAGTTTCCGTGATACACATAAAAAGTTTAGAAAAACACTTTACAATCTCTTTAAGAACAAGCCTTGTTTCACTTAAAGGGACAGATACGCCATATTTTTGACCAATTGTACCTTAGTATCAAAAGGGGAATTTTTTTTTAGCTAAACCAAACATTAAAAGTGTTCACAATTCACCATCGAAATTTGAGCCTTCAAATCTATCTGTGTCTAGAATTATTTGCGTATTTTCGTACATTTGTAGTAGGCCTACTAGACTACATATATTCAAGGCTCATATGATATCAACCCCCAAAAAAGGTATTTCTTCTATAATTGAAATAAGTATACTTTTGATGGATTCAAACACAACCGGAAAATCTATGCCTACCTTCCCTGATCTATAGCACCAATCTCACCAAGACATTGAGCATGCAACATTTGAACTCTAGCATCAGAATCTCTACAACCCAATAACAACTGAAATACAAACCAAGAAACTTCAATTAATAGACTTGAATAATGAGACTCTTTGACTTTTATATGGCCTACTATTGATTGCATTAATAACTTTCTTTTTCACTGCTTGATATTGTATAACTTTGGGATATTTTATATATCATGTTAAGACTATTAAAGAATATGAATATTAGCGAGATGAGATATCAGTGACTGTCTTCTAAACTCTATGGGTATTATCAACACTGATAGCATCATTTTACACAATGCCAATTTTCAGTCAGATGTCAGTAATTCTTGCAATGCCAATAAAACAAAAGATTTGAAAGACCTCACTACTGCACCAACTTTAGATATCATAAGCTTTTGCAATAGTACAGTCATAAAATGCTTAGTTATAGTCTAATTGCAGGAACCATTGAAATTGGAACGGTGCAATACTCATGAAAAGTTTAGAAAACCTCATGAAACTAGTAATCAAGTCAGAGTTGTTTTAAGATGTTAGATTACTTACCACAGATATTAATTGTGAGACAATAGGATCAGCTGTTTCACTACCCATAATATATTCATATAGTGTATCCTTAAATATAAAATAATATATATATCTTATACAAATATCTTTTTTTATGTGATTTGAGTCAAAAAAATAAGGTGTATAATTTTAATATAAATCTGCTGACTGCAACATCATTTACCTAAAACTTAGGTTTAATGTCTTCATTAAATAAATTTTAGTTTTATTCAATAGAAATATCAAGACTTCACACATCAGCAAGGCAGTACTACAGTAAACACAATCATGTCATTCACATGTTGCCCACGTGACACTTGACAGGTTTCTAAATAAGAAGGGACATAACTCTATTTATGGTGTGGCATGTTTCAACTATCCGGTAATTCGTTAAACTCCGGATTTTATCGGGAACGGAAATGTGCCGATAAACAAGGCTTCACTGTATGTAACAAATGAAAATAATTTAACAAAATTTTCAGTATTTCTTTTAATGGACTTATATATGCTACTTTTATCAAGATGCTGGTAACAGAAGATGCAGCCTGGAAGATTTCTTATTTCAGTCTGCATCCCTACTGAAGTTGATTTAAAGATATAGTTACTAACCTTTTCTTCATGTATAAGTTTACGTAATTTAGTCAAGGCATGTATTCTAACATCTAAACTTTCATGGGCTATACCCTTTAATGAATGTTCTAACCTGGTCTTCAAATCTGATTGACTATAACAAAAAATAAAAAAAATTTATGTTAAAGTGATACTTTAGAATGAACATAACATTTAAGTTCTCAAGAATGGTCAATATGAGTATATTCATCAGTGAATTTAATCAGTTGATTTAATCAAACAAACAAAATTTCATAAAATTCTGAAAAAAAACTGTCACCTCTATCCGTTCACAAGCCAACAAATTTTGATGTGTTTTTACTAAGACAAGGGCAATAACTCAAATTCCATTGATAGAAAAATCGGCAATATTATTATAAATGATCACACCAAATTTTTTTTAAATTGGATGAAAATTGTTGTCTCTATTGTGTTCACGACACATATTTCCTAAGTCAAGGGCAATAACTCAAAAGCCATTGTTTGAAAATCATTAAATTTGAACTTGTCCACGATATCGTCATTTTAAATGATCACACCAAATTTAAATCGGATGAAAATTGTAGTCTCTATTGTGTTTACAAACAAATCATGAGCAATAACATTCAAACATGTGCAAGATCTCATGAATATAAATGATAACACCGAATTTCATTAAAATCAGATAAAAACTGTAGCCTCTATTGTTTTCACAAGCCAATTGTGGACTGACGGACTGCTGAACGGAGGGACAGAAACAGGCGATGACAATATATGACCAGATTATAATGTGGGCGAATAAAAAACTTGAAATAGACACTGTGGTAACAATATGCTCCTTCATTGTAATGTGGGTGTCTAACACCAATTTTAATATTTGAAATATATTTGTGAAAATGACCTTGAAGGACCTTCTGTAAACTGTTTTAAGACAGCATTAGCATCTACTAATTCAGGTATATCAGGTAAAAAATAGATTTCATTAAAATGGGTGTGCAGTTCTTTTCTGAAAAGGAAAGAAAAAGGACATGTCATTTTGCATTTTGGCTCTATAAATCATTAGGTCATGCCAAGGTAACACATTGAGAAATACTTCCAAATTAAAATCCTGTCTTGTCCTTGAAGTTAGGATGCTATCGTGACCAATGCAATGAAGGCAAGAGGGGCTGACATGTGAAAAAAACATCTAGTTATTTGGAAGGGACAAAAAAACGAGGCCCTATGTGCTACACAAGGCTGTACACGTTAAAGATCCCTCAACAGTTGGAAACTGAAAAAGAATAGGCTAATGCTGCTGTCTTGGCAAAATTTCCCTCATTGCACTCTGCATGACGTTCCCTGTTTTCATTAGCTCACATGGTGCAGAAAAGTAGGAAATAAAACTTTATTCCTTTCCTTTTTTGACCAATGCAGTACATTTTAATCACTAACCCTTTCCATGTCAGACATTTCAATCTTGAATAATCCAGGATGGCTAGATTATTGGACTGATTAAATTAATGACTGATTATTAATTTCTTGCCTTGTGAATTTTGTTGGCAATTTGGGTTAATACAATTTGCTTTTTGTGTGTGATTTAGAACATACAACACAAGAAAGATGCAGATATCAATATCATTATTCAAATCTAATGAAAAGATTTGCAATTAAATAAGCTTTACTCTACATCAGGCCTGTGCAACCTACGGCCCGCGAGATGATTGCGTGGGACCCGTGAGCAAATGCTTTGTTTGCTTTTGCCACTGTCGGTGTGATATCGAAACCCATTATAATCCGCGCAGTTATATCAAAGTATGCCGTCAAAATGAATCTAACCAATCAAATCATTAACAAGGTCTGACCTCGTGTGAAACAATGATTTTACGTCAAATATGTCTGTTATTTGCAATGCACATTGAAATTGTATGTTTCTCATTGTTTATTCCATGATTCATTGATGGTTGGTTACATGGCCCACGACCTACTCGCATCCCTCAAATGTCCCCGCCGTTGCAGAAAGGTTGCACAGGCCTGCTCTACATTTGTTAATCATGATCAACACACTGTAGAAGAAAAATCTTACCTATTTTCTACTATCATATAATGAAAGATGTCTGCCATTTGTTTAGGTAACTGTTGTAGTAAAGGTAGCAAGGTAGCTGTTATTTGTGATAACATTTGTCCTAATAAATTGACGTCTAAACTATAAATAAATACATGTATATAATATAAATAACAATAAAATATTTTCACTGTTAAAATAGTGCTCAATACATCAATTGTAGAGCAATATAGAAAATTATAACAGAACTTGAATCATTCTGTTTTAATATTTCTGTAATATGTTCAAGCGAAAAAAATAAATAATAATAAATAATTCAGAAGTAAATACATTTAAAATAATGCAAATTCACATGATAATATATTTGTCCAAGTCTCAAAAATCTCACAAAGCGTCTAGTTGTATGGATGTGACAATAAACCGAGGCCCCGTATGCTACAGACTGTGCATGTTAAAGATCCCTCGATAGTTGGAAATCAAAAAAGAGCAGGCTTATGCTGCTGTCCTGGTAAAATTTCCCTCATTGTACCCTGCATGGCGTTGCCCATCATCATTAGCAAATCTTCATTAGTAAAACTCCATTCATTTCATTTCATTTTCAAGAATCTCACAGAATGTCAAGTAGAACTTGAGAAAAACTACAATCTATGGAGCTGCATTATAGATGTCTGCATCACTATTTAGAGTGAAAATATGACATTTAGTTTGCCTGTAATTTAAGAAAAACATACAGGTTGGCAGTTCATATTTAATATGTTGTCAATATTCTCACATGCAGTTATCAATGATTGAAATAATCCATGGTTGTTAGCTATACCCCTTCAAGGCAACCATAACAACATTCATATAAATTCATTTAGATCTTTAGCCGTATATGCTGAAATTTTAAAAATTTATATCAATGTATTACCTGTGAATAAAACAGTTCCATGCACGACAAGAATTCTCTACAAATACTGTGTCTTTAAATTGGAGACCAAGGCTGAAATATATCCGTAAAATGTTGATCCATAACCTTTTATGACAGTGAAATTATAAAGTAAAAGCCTATTTCTTAATACACCCGCTAAAATTCCAAGTACTCGCTAACCTGAAGGTCCAGGGTTCATTCCCGGCATAGGTCGAGATAATACCTTCGGATTTTTCAACCCGGTTTCCCCCTGTCAGTGATGCAGGTAAGAGGGGCTGACATGGAAAAAGCGTCTAGTCGTTCGGATGGGACAATAAACCGAGGCCCCCGTGTGCTACAGGCTGTGCACGTTACAGATCCCTCGACATCGAAAAAGAGCAGGCTAATGCCTCTGTCCTGGCAAAATTTCCCTCATCGCACCCTGCATGGCGTTGCCCGTCTTCATTAGCCCACATGGTGCAGAAAAGTAGGACTTAAAACTCCATTCATTTCATTTCATTTTAAAATTCCAAGTAGCAGCATTTCAATGATTGTGCGATGCTATAGGGTTGGGCGATATACTGGTATCACAATAAATACTGGTATAGGAATTAATATTGTTAATAATATCGTCATATTAAATAAAACTGAAATATGGTCATATCCTGTTATATGGTAATCATCATGATATATCCTAAAATATTAGTCAAGATAAGATCATCTACACAATTTTAACAAGTAACTTGGTGTTTGAAACAGATGTTTTTTTCATGATATTCAAGACTGGGGTGTTTTAAAAGATATGTATTGTTTTATGTTATATTTAAAATTTCTAGATCATAATTTTGTTTCAAAAACCAGTAAAAAACAAACTTAAAATATATCTTGATATATACCCATATCGTGATATATTAATGCATAATATGGTGATATCAACTTGAACCAATATCGCCCAGCCCTACGATGCTACATTGTTATCAGTGACAGATAACCCCATCATTAACTAAACAGAGTCTCTTCCTTCACAAGAATCTATAACACAAAAATGTGATACTTTTAAATCCAGTAATATATCCCCTCCAGATTGCCATGTGG
Organism: Lottia gigantea; assembly: GCF_000327385.1. NCBI lineage: Eukaryota > Metazoa > Mollusca > Gastropoda > Lottiidae > Lottia > Lottia gigantea. The sequence continues at coordinate 885,864 of NW_008709190.1, read as the reverse complement.
ATGTATGAAAACATAGACTAGATTACACTTACCGTAATGTATTTAGTACTTTATGTCTTATGGAACTAATATGTTTAGGTCCCATCAACCTAATAATAGCTGTTAAACTTTCTAAAGCCTTCAATAATATACATATATTATATCAAATATTAACCAATATTGAGAAGATAATTACAAGTATATAGAGATATGGAGATTTGGTGAAAAATAAGCAGATTTTTCCAAAGTGCATAAATTTGTGAATTTTAAGCTCAAAATTGCTTTTTTTTTGAAATATAGGCTTCCTTTTTATGACACAGTAAAAATTAACCAATTAATCAAAAGAAACATATCACTTGCATGCAGGACAATCATAATTTTGTTCCTTTTTAAAGCTGACACACACTCATTTATCTAGATGCTTATTATATATTATATAAACATAAACTTACCAATCTTTTATCTTCTATTATAATGTATGGATTCATCAACTGAAAATCTATAAAAGCTAATACACCCAATAACCTTGGTTCTAAATAATCAGCCTACAATATAACACAGAATAATTATATTACATTAATACTGACAAATCAATTGGGAAGTATTAAATCAGAATATAGGCCATCCAAACACCCGGGTCTATTTACAGATTTTAGAGGGCACTAGCAATGATGGGACATCAGGGGGGCCTCCCCCTGGAATATTTCTAATCGTAGGGGGACAATACAACTAACATGATTTTGGAAGGGAGAGTAGAATATATTTTCATTCTTTCTGTCATGGCACCATGACTTCTCATAAATACGCCATACGTGACATGCATAAGGTTTTCATGAATCTGTCATTCAAGCATAGAGCAGATAAATAGACCATGAAAAACATTAAAAAGAATAGATCATTTTACCATTTCTTCTTGAGAGCTTATTGTAGGTCCTTTATATTGATCATCAAACTCTGATAGTATCTTTAGTCCATTGAACACCTGGAAAAATCAAAAAATAGAAACCACCTACATTCTATATATATAATAAATAATAATGCAAACAGCTTGCCAGGCAAGGTAATATACGCCCACTGGCAGCTTTGATTTTTAAATAAAAATATTTGGCAGTACAGCAACAATTACCAGTATGAAATATTCAACCTTCAGACATACACTTCTTTCGAACTTTTTGAGGCGATACTGAATAATATTACCAAGTTTTCAAAATCCAGCAAGAATCGTGCATTTTAGTGTGTACGAGCTAAAACTTGAAGCGTTTTCAATAACTCTTCCTATTAAACATTTTTTGATTTTCAAAAGGATTTATCAATGGGTGATAATAAACAATTTCACCAAATTTCGTCAAAATCTAGAGTGTTAACAAGCTAAATTTGGACGCGTTTTCAAGAACAAGGGCAATATAAATATAAATTATTTTTCTATTTTTCTGATTTCCAATATGTGTGGTTACAATCGCTCACACCAAGTTTTGTCAAAATCCGTCACATGACGACAATATACGCCCCCCATTTCATTTCATAAAAATGATTTTGTCAGTATCTATACTTATTTATGTCAATTTTAACATAGGTTTGTGCCTTGGGGCCGCTGGATTGGTGACTTCTGCATGTTCAAGATTTATGGACAGAATGTTTAATAAAAAAAGTTGAAACAGTTCAGAATGCATTTCACATGTGTGCCAAGAAAATAGTGGAGAAGGGTGGAAAAGAAAATAGAAGAGAATGGTGGAGACAGACAGACCCTGTTCAGAACTCTCCAATCAAGTGCCACTGTAAAGATGTTAACTAAACATAGTTAGACAACAGTGACGGGCGAGATAGCTCACCTATAACAGCCTGTAGAATAAGTATAACATGGTACATGACCATTTGCATATTAACATGCCAAGTCATACATAGTATCATATACTTCTTTTCATCCTTGTAAAATATAATTAACTACTAAAAATAGTAGTCTGTAAAGTGAGCACAACCACAACTTATAGGTGAAAGGATTTGGGGAAAAAGAAAAATTAATATACATACCTCTTTATTATTGGTACCAAGATAAAATTATTATACATACCTCTTTATTATTGGTACCAAGATAAAATTATTATACATACCTCTTTATTATTGGTACCAAGATAAAATTAGTATACATACCTCTTTATGATTGGTACCAAGATATAATTATTATAAATACCTCTTTATGATTGGTACCAAGGTGTAATAGTAATACATTATGTACACGTTGAAAATCTAATCTTAATAAACTGGCTAGGTCAAACTTTGCTTCACTCTAAAAATACAATGGTCATTATATTTATGATTCATTATATCATTGAACAACAAGACACTTTTTCACATCAGTCACTGCATCACGCAAAACTAGGTTGAAAATTGAAGGTTCTACCTAAGCAGGATTAAATGACAATGTCTTTGAGAAACATTGTCCAATGTCTGTGGAAGTGCAAAGCTTTAGCAAATTAATGTATAATTGCTCTGGTTGAAACTTATTCAGCCCCTATATCTATTGTTTACCCCCACTATCTCCTTTAAAAAAACATAAAGTATCCTACTTGAAGATATTTGATAATGGTAGCCATATCTGAATCTTGACAATATCGAATTATATGTGAAAATATATATTTGGCATTATGTATTATCATCATCTTTCGATTCTGCAATATAAAAAGCATTTTTGAAAATAATTCATAACAATTCACATACCCATATAATTAGGATATCTAAAATCAGAGACTGAAATCGTTTCTAACTAAGGTGTCAGGGTTCAGCCAAAAAATTACATATACCAATCTTATTAGGATATATAAAGTCAGAAACTGGACTTATTTCAACTGAGACCAAGGTTCACAATTTAGCAAAATCTCATGTCAAATTATAGCATGAAAACTTTTTTATTTGCTGCTGTCAATGTTTCATACAGTTAAAAAATATATGCCAACACACACAATGTTCAAGAAATTTTTCTGGAAAAACAGATTTATTTGACCCCTGTTAGTCTTTATATATCGTAGACTTTAGCTTTTAGTTGCTGTAAGCAGCATGAGCACACATTTGTGTGGAGATAAGCGCTATATACATATACATTATTATTGTTTATTGTTACCAATAATTCTATAAAACCAATGTTACTTACTGCTGAAGACAAGTTGGTGGCCAATAATTTAATAATAGCAGAAGCTTCAGGTGTAGCTTTACATACTAAATGTGGTAATAAATATTTCTCACAATCCTGAAGAATAAAAGACAAGGATCTAAGAATATAACTACTATGATTTATAAAGCGTGGTATAAGTCTTCGTCTTCTTAACCTTGCATCTGACCAGTTTATAGCCACAACTAAGTAATAATAATCCGATGAAATATTTTGATATTTAAGAGTATACTACATTGTTCATCAAAGTACTATATCAAGGCTTAAATTTCAATGAATTTCAAAGATGCAAAGACAGTGACCAAAATCCATGGCAGCAATGGACATAACATAATTCAGTTATCATTGGTCAAGTACAATCACTTAAACACAAATACCTTTGAAAAGAAAATGAGCATTAGATGCGTAATAGCTGGCTTGCTATTAAAAGGAAAATCTCCACAATAAGTTCGCAAGACACAATATAAACATTACCTGTAAACATGATTTGACGTCAGGAAATCCTAGAGCATGTGTAATCTTAAATAATATATCTTCAGTTTTCAATCCTGGTGTATTTTGAGCTGTATAAAGTGCATCTACCAGAAACTGAAAGCACCATACATTCCTTTGTAAAAGATTTGAAATGAAATGAAATAAAGTTTTACGTCCTAGTTTTCAGCACCTAATTGGGTAAATGAAAACAAGCAATGCCAGTCAGGGTGCAATATGGAATATTTTGGCATTAGCCTATTCTTTTTCGAATATTAACTGTCGAAGGATCTTAACATGCAGCCTGTAGCACATGGGGTTTTGGTTTATTGTCCTATTAGAATGACCAGACCATTTTTCCAAGTTAGCTGCATCACTGACGGGGGGAAATAGGGTTGAAAAAATCTGTAAATTTTATTTCAACCGATGTAGGGATTGAACCGTGAACCTACAGGTTAGGGGACAATCGACTTATTCACTGAGCCACCACAGCTTCCTGTTATATTGGAGCTGTGAGGGAATATTATTTGGTCCTTCATCATTTTTCTAGGTTAAAACTAGTGCTGGCAAGATTTATCAGTGAATTGATGTATCGTGATATGTCATGCTATGATACGTGTATCGTGTCGCAGCGTTGTGTATCTATACTTTACGATACCTTTCATTCATATAAAAAAGTGGAGATTTCTATCAACTACATTACCAAATATCACAGTTATAATGTTATAAATTAATATAAATTTAGTAACTTTGAAGATAAAATGTTAATTTTTATCCCATTACACCATATCACGATATTTATCGTATCGTAAACCTTGTATCGAGATACGTATAGAATCATGGCATTATTGACGATTCCAAGCACTAGTTAAAACACAAGGTTGGTTACCATACCTTACAAATCTGTGCTTTAAATCTAAGAAATAAACCTTGAGGTTTACAATTCTTGTACTTGGCAACACCTTGAAGCTGAAATAACATCATAATTGTTATGACTATTCACTAATTTTAATATGATGTGCATGAAATGGTAACAAGACCTGGCCCCTGTTTCACTAAACTTTTTAAGTCCAAACTTTTCTTAAGTCTGTCTTAAGTAAGTAAAAATCTAAGATTTGCATTTCACTAATATTTCTACGCTAAGAAATTTTTGTGTAACTTACGGCAGCTATACACTATCGTAATTAAATTCTTAACTCAAGAAATGCTTCAGAATAGATGAAACTTGCCAATTTCTGTTTTGACAACTTATTAATATGAATGTCAAGGTGACGTCATTTCACGCTTCAAAATCTTACCACCATTTTCTGGAAAATTAGCAAATTTTTATCACTTTAGACCTTTTAAAAGTATTAAGGGGAATGTTATCAAATAAATTTCTTTTCTGTAAATTGTTTAAATAAAGATGTAAATTCAACAAAACAATGCTGTGTACGACGTGCATAAATGCTTCACAGCTAAAATCTTCGTATGTCTGTGAAACATGAATAAGAATTTGCGTAACATGATTGTAAGTCTAATATTTTGGCGTAAACTTACGCACTTTAGTGAAACGGGGGCCTGGTACAGACTATTTGTTAAGTACTTAACATACCTGTAAATATGCTACTGAAGAGATCTGTAATTTAGGATACAGAATACTTTCTAGTAGATATAATAATACCATTAATAATAAATCATTCTCAGCCACTCTACAATACAAAATTGATAAATACCTAACGTAAAACTAGATAAATGTATGATGGACAGCCCATTTTTTTAGTTCATTTGTGTAACAATTTGCATACCCGTTTAAAAATTTTTGTACCCTAAAGTGTAAATTGGCTTAACCATCGAGACTTTGATGACAAATTATCTCAAAACATCTCGCAAAGTATGTTACTGAAAAATACCAATGGGTAAATGATAGAAAATGAAAAAAAAACGTGTTTTGAGTTTTGAACATTCAGGATTCATGGAACCAACCATTTCCATACCATTTAATTGAGAGCTACACAAGGTTTTAGTCAAAACTCTGCACATTTCGTGTGAAAGTTGAAATTCTGTAAATACCTTCCAAGATGTCCAATAGTCAATAAAACAGTCTCCATAAGCTGTATATTATCATTTTTAGCTCTTATCAATATATCTTTTAAATATTCTATAACCAGTTTTTCTGTATCTTTATTAGATTTCTCATCAACACTATTACCATTACCAACTAAATAACATATTATACCACTGAAAATAGTTACTCAAATTTAATATGATAGAAAAAAAATACATCAAGTTCTAATACAATAAACTGAGTACCTAGCACCTTTGCTGAACACCTGATACCATCCTGTGACATGGCTTGTCAACATTGCTTTCAGAGAGTCCACATGGCTTATCACCATATGTTTAATTTAGTATATCTAATAATTGCAATTTCAGCCTGGTTTAAAGTCTTATGGTGAGCATTCAAACATAAATGATAAGCCAGCTATTATCTCGGAATTTATTGAGAAGTTCAGGTCAGAATATCATTCCATATGTTTATTATAACAATAATAATGGTGGATTACAAGCATGACATATCCAGCTTAATGTTAACTTTTCAAGATAGGTTTTAAGCCATCATTGAAGTAGGCGCAAAATATAACCAGTCACATTCAGATGACTTAAAGGACCAGGCCCGTTGGTTGATAGTTAGGCTGTCTTAACTTTAGTTGTCTGAACACACTATAATTTCATTGAACAAGACACAGCATGCTTTGAAAACGGGGTTTTATCTCTTAAATTTTGATGATCAGTCTACATTGTTAAATACCAGTCATAATGACATGACATAATCTTACTTATTCATGAACGTGATAAAAAACAAAATGGCACCCATAATTAGTGATTTCCAACATTGACACCATTTTGTTGCCTTCTGCAGGTACAAAAATTAAACATTATTATTTTCCTATCAGATCAACAATCATACCTCCATTGTGATATATAAAAGTTCATTAAAATCCCTACCTAAATTCTTTCCTGACAAAATAAGAATCATCTTCAGCCAATGTCAAACAGGTACGTAATATCGCTAGGTAAGATTTAGATTGACTTCTGGTATCAAGATGTCTAAATATTGACTTTAAACTTAATACAAAATCTGAAAGAAAATAAAGACAGTCTCATGAAACAGTTGGAATGTGACATTTGCCAAAAAGTTTTTTTTTCTTTATTTCTGTCAACCGATGTAGCTTGGATTGAAAGGGTTCCGATTCACAAAAAATATATCAACTATTTCAATTTTTAGATTTAGCTTAATAAATTTCAAATTAATCTTTACAATCATTTATAAACATCAGGCACCACTCAGCTAAAGAACAATAACTGTTCTAAATTTCAAAAACCTTCCAATTCCCAAAATTCTTACTCATTTTAGCCATATACCTACATGATGACTATACATGCTGTAGAACATCTCTATTTAGGGAATTAATCAAAAAAATAAGTTAATATACCTATTTTATTTTATTAATTTCAAATATATTAATACAAAATATTAATGTCTAATGAGTTGTTATAAATCCTGAAATGATCTTAAAAACATAACAACATAGCAATGAAGGAAGACAAAATGGCGGATCCTCAACATCCATTCGTGGTATTTTCGAAAGAAAAAAAATTCGAAATTTATTTCACTGTGTATAGTGCCCACACCTTCTGTAAGGGGCCTATTTTGGGATAAAAAACTGCGTATTATAATAGGAAATATATGGTACCTACATGATGACTATACATGCTGTTTGGATGAAGCAACATTATTGAATACAAAACTTCAAAATAAAATCAATAAGCTTACCGATCTTAACTGAGGAATCTAAATTAGGAAGGTTTTGAACATAAGGATAGAAAATGGCTGTATCTATTTCCTTTACTTTTTCTGTTTTATTTGTTATGTCTGAAAATAAATCAATTTTGGAAATTATGAAAGAATCAATGCTTAAAAAGATAAACTGCATGAGAAAATAATTTGAAAATGAACCAGAGATCCTGGCCAAGTATTTTCGAAATGATCTTAGCGCTAAGATGTCCTAGATTCTTATCTTCTAACACTGTTTCTAGGCCTGGCTCTCAGTGGTTGTTATGGCAACATCAAAAGTGTTACTTATAATGCCTGGCTTTTTGTCTTATGGATTTGACTTCTGCCTACCAAAAAAAAACGGTTCAATAAAAATATAAGCTACCTGTCTGTGAACATACACTACAGTATATTGTTGTACTATCTTCTAGCAATGATTTACAATACTTGTTAACATCCTCACTGAAATCAACAAAATTCATTTGTTAATATGTTAATATGTTAATATGTTGATATGTTAATATGTTATAAATATAAATATAAAATAAAATATTTTCACTATTTAAATAGTGTACAATATATCAATTGTACGGCGATATAGAAATATCAAAATAGAACCTAAAAAAATGTTGTTGTTACCCAGAGTTTCATCAAAATATTTTCACTGCTAAAATAGTGTTCAATACATCAATTGTAGAGCGATATAGAAATATTAAAACAGATATTAAATTAACTCTAAATATATATTATATAAGTCAAAATAATCACACATGAGCTCAAATTTCAACATCAAATCATAAATAATACTGTATTTAATCAAGTTTATATTTCCATCATTATAATGACTGGTTGTGGATGGAGTAACAGTGAGTGTTGACAGATGAAGATTCGAGCAGGAGGTATAATAGTACCTACCATGTTATAGAGGCTGTTCTAACTGATATACATGGTAATATCTTAAAACATTCTATTACACTAGATTGTATCTTATTATTACTGGACTGCAATAGTGGACTGAAAATAAAATATCTACATACAGACTACTTCCAAATTAAGCTTAAGGAATATGGACTGAATTATTCTCTTAAATCCCCTAAAGAAGGTACATTTAGTCTCTGTAACATCTAATATAGAATGAATGAATAAATGTATGTTTTCTTATACAATTCTGCAATACATCTTTTTGAAAAATGAAATTTCTCATATAGTTTCTCAAATTAAGCTTAAGAAATATGGACTGAATTATTCTCTTAAATCCCCTAAAGAAGGTACATTTAGTCTCTGTAACATCTAATATAGAATGAATGAATAAATGTATGTTTTCTTATACAATTCTGCAATATATCTTTATGAAAAATGAAATTTCTCATATAGTTATTACAATTACACAAGAAGCAATTAGTGGTCACTGATTTCAATTTCCTTCAACATGTTAATTGAAGTCATCTTTATTCAGAGATAATCCGAGAAAGATCAATGCCAAAAGGTTTGGCTAAGGACCAGCTGGTAGAAAGGATCTCAGAAACCTAAATGATAATCCATATAAAAAACTGCTGTTATTTTCTTTCTTTCTTTCAAATTGTAATATTAGGACAGAGTCTTTGGTATGTTTAGATAAAGTATTGAAAATCCTGACTCACTGTAAAAGATCTTGAATAAGGTGTAAGCTATGAACACCCAATGTTTGTATCAAGTATGGTAAATTTCTGATGGCAGCAATCTGAACTGTAATTTGTGTGTCGACAATAGCTTGTTGAAATACATGCACTCTCCATTTAGCAGCTACATCTTTTGGCATCAAAGCGAGAGCCTTTAGACAAGTACATAGAACATCTGGATCTGACAATATATTATATATAACAAGATTATCAGTGTGTTAGTACCAAAAAATTAATATTAACATTGCATAGCTTGTTTTATCAATAATCCTTTTGAAAATTTTTCAATTTGGATTTATTAACAACAGATGGTGTGGCGTGAGTTACTCGCACATCTTCATGCTTCCGAACATGTTCTGATTGTGGTAATTCTTGTTGATTGGTGAGATTGAAGATTCTCTCTGATCCACTGATTGGTGTCTAATGCTATTTTAGTTTGTCTCTGTGTGTGTGGTCTACTACATGATGCAATGGATAATAATTGATAATACTAAATGCCAGTCAAATAAAAACATTTCATATATATTATGAAGATTTTACCTAATTTCTCTGATAAAGTATAACTGATATTGGCAACATCTTTGGGTCTTGATGGACGTAGGTCTAACCATTTTGGATCATTCTGAGAAAAAAAAATAGCATGTCAAGCAAGATAGCATACACCCACTTGCAGCTTTATCAAACTTAAGACATTTGGCAGAAATGCAACAATCACAAGCAGAAACTGTTAAACCTTTATTCATACAATTCTAAAAGCACTTCAAGAGTGTCTTAATACAAAAACTCAAAATGCATTTTTAAGAGCGAGTGCGATAACTTGCAATATCATTATCTATGATAATTCTGAATTTCGTTAAATGGGAAGATTCACTATTTTGGGGGATCTAGTATACAGTCAAGTAACCTGTGTTATCTCTACAATATCAGCTACTAGAATGAATCCAGTAGTTTCAAGCAAGCTAAAATGTATTAATGTATACTTTGCCAAATACAAAATGACGGATTTCACTTATTACCAAATGTCATCAATTTTTATTGACCTATTTTCCTTATAATCTCAAGCGGTAATCGGAATTCCAAGTGTCGTCTGCTAGAATGTAGTCCAATGAATGAGGTCACTTGATCAACTAGCGGATTCCGTGTCAGCAGAAAATTTCTATGGAACACAAATTGGGCCATATTCTCATGTTGTTTCAGTGAATTTTAGCAATAAATCACGCTACGTATCTTATTTTGTCAGTCACTATTTTTTTTTTAAAATCGTGGTTCTTTGAAGGAATTGTCACTAGTTATAATGAATTGATATTAAAGATAAATACTAAGAGAAGTTAATTATACCACCCGGTATCCATACAACGTGTTTTTCTAGACTTATTTATAGATCAATCATTGTACACGAAAATAGGTGACACATTCTGCCGCCGTTGCTGAGTTGGTTGTTCATGAAATATGGGTCAAAGTGAAGGATTCATGAAAAAATTGAAACAAACCAATTTTAATTATTTCGTAGAATATCCGAGGAAATATCTAAGACATAAAAAAAAAATTCGTTTTTTTAATTTTGACGAAATTCGGTGTTGAATCTTTATATGCACGAAAATAGGATACACCACTGTATATATAGCTTCAAAATTACCGTTTCCAAAACTTGAGTACAACTGGTCGCGAACCTGACGCTTTAAGAAACAAACCAATTTTAATTATTTCGTAGAATATCCGAGGAAATATCTAAGACATAAAAAAAAAATTCGTTTTTTTAATTTTGACGAAATTCGGTGTTGAATCTTTATATGCACGAAAATAGGATACACCACTGTATATATAGCTTCAAAATTACCGTTTCCAAAACTTGAGTACAACTGGTCGCGAACCTGACGCTTTAAGATGCATCCTTGAATGATAACAGAAAATCCAAATAATCTTTTTAGGTTTAAAAAGATCAAGGCTGTGTATTGCCAATCATGCTTTGATATGATACATATCACAGTAAATGAGATACTATATATGATTAAACACTTACTGCTAACCATGGTATAGAAATCAGCCATGTTAATTCTTGTAAACACTTATTATCTATCTGTATACCATCTATAATAATACAATATACAATATACATATTAATTCTTGTAAACACTTGTTATCTATCTGTATACCATCTATAATAATACAATATACATATTAATTCTTGTAAACACTTATTATCTATCTGTATACCATCTATGATAATACAATATACATTTTAATTCTTGTAAACACTTATTATCTATCTGTATACCATCTATGATAATACAATATACATATTAATTCTTGTAAACACTTATTATCTATATGTATACTATCTATAATAATACAATATACAATATACATTTTAATTCTTGTAAACACTTATTATCTATCTGTATACCATCTATAATAATACAATATACAATATACATGTTAATTCTTGTAAACACTTATTATCTATCTGTATACCATCTATAATAATACAATATACAATATACATTTTAATTCTTGTAAACACTTATTATCTATCTGTATACCATCTATAATAATACAATATACATTATACATATTAATTCTTGTAAACACTTATTATCTATCTGTATACCATCTATAATAATACAATATACATTTTAATTCTTGTAAACACTTATTATCTATCTGTATACCATCTATAATAATACAATATACATATTAATTCTTGTAAACACTTATTATCTATATGTATACTATCTATAATAATACAATATACAATATACATGTTAATTCTTGTAAAAATTTATTATCTATATGTATACCATCTATAATAATACAATATACATATTAATTCTTGTAAACACTTATTATCTATCTGTATACCAACTATAATAATACAATATACAATATACATATTAATTCTTGTAAACACATATTATCTATCTGTATACCAACTATAATAATACAATATACAATATACATATTAATTCTTGTAAACACTTATTATCTATCTGTATACCATCTATAATAATACAATATATAATATACATATTAATTCTTGTAAACACTTATTATCTATCTGTATACCAACTATAATAATACAATATACAATATACATGTTAATTCTTGTAAACACTTATTATCTATCTGTATACCATCTATGATAATACAATATACATATTAATTCTTGTAAACACTTATTATCTATATGTATACTATCTATGATAATACAATATACATTTCAATTCTTGTAAACACTTATTATCTATCTGTATACCATCTATAATAATACAATATACATATTAATTCTTGTAAACACTTATTATCTATATGTATACTATCTATAATAATACAATATACAATATACATTTTAATTCTTGTAAACACTTATTATCTATCTGTATACCATCTATAATAATACAATATACAATATACATGTTAATTCTTGTAAACACTTATTATCTATCTGTATACCATCTATAATAATACAATATACAATATACATTTTAATTCTTGTAAACACTTATTATCTATCTGTATATCATCTATAATAATACAATATACATATTAATTCTTGTAAACACTTATTATCTATCTGTATACCAACTATAATAATACAATATACAATATACATATTAATTCTTGTAAACACTTATTATCTATATGTATACCATCTATGATAATACAATATACATTTTAATTCTTGTAAACACTTATTATCTATCTGTATACCATCTATAATAATACAATATACATATTAATTCTTGTAAACACTTATTATCTATCTGTATACCATCTATAATAATACAATATACATATTAATTCTTGTAAACACTTATTATCTATCTGTATACCAACTATAATAATACAATATACAATATACATTTTAATTCTTGTAAACACTTATTATCTATATGTATACCATCTATAATAATACAATATACATGTTAATTCTTGTAAACACTTATTATCTATATGTATACCATCTATAATAATACAATATACATATTAATTCTTGTAAACACTTATTATCTATATGTATACTATCTATGATAATACAATATACATTTTAATTCTTGTAAACACTTATTATCTATATGTATACTATCTATAATAATACAATATACAATATACATTTTAATTCTTGTA
>NW_008709190.1:816408-872601 GCF_000327385.1 Lottia gigantea | reverse complement strand
GCACACAGGACCACGCTTCATTTCCAATCTTAACCACTTGACGTTTTTTCCATATCATCAAGCATCACTGACAGGGTGTTACTGGGTTGAAAAATCCGAAGGTCTTATCTCAACATTTACTGGGATTGAACCTTGGACCTTTAGGTTAGCAAGCACCTCTGTGGCACACTCACAACAACAAAGAGATCAAGGCCTTTAGCTATGACAGGACTAGGTCATTCACCTTGAAAGCTAGTAATTTCCTAATGGCTACATTGGAAAAGGGGTAGACATAATACTCCTTAACATTGAAGAAAGTTAATTTACATCTCTCCTTACTATTGAGGAAGACTGGCAGTGATTAAGTGAGTGAGACATTTGTACAATCAGGTTTTCCTTGTTGATAATGGAATAGACTGAAAAGTGTCATGTATATTACCATTAAAATTTAAAAATCAAAGCATATATGCTGGAATGTTTCGTTCACACCTGATCAATTTCTCTCATTGCACACAACAACGCAAAGTCTATAAGAGAAGGATGAAACTCCATTTCCTTTTCTCACTACTTAAATCGACCCCTCTTCAAATAGGTTCTGAAGATCCAGATAAATTTGTTTAAATTGTTGCACTCAAGTACAGGTGTTTTAAAACATTTTAATGTTGTGTATTCAACTTACGTTTTGTGTTGATATTTACACTGTAACCATGATCTAGTACCAATATCAATTACTATATAACATGCTTCTAGTGTAGTATTCTTAGGTATCTAGAGTACACAAAATAAATTCAATAAACAGAACAGATTTTGGCTTAAAAATTCAAAGAAAACTCACGAACATAAGAAAAATTATTGCTTTTTTAAAGTAGGAAAAAAGGTCAATGTAATTAAAACTTTCAAAAAATATATTATAAAAATATAATCAATGAAAATATCGATGAAGAAATTTTCAAGCTTGCCAGACACAGTGACATAAGCCCATTTGCAACTGTTAGAAAAGAGAGTCGTTTTTAAATATGAAACAAATTGTCGCATATTTTCAAAGAATATTTTTATATTTATAATAAAGACAGATTTGCCAGGCAAGGTAATATACGCCCACTGGCAGCTTTGATTTTGAATAAAGATATTCAGCAGTACAGTAACAATCACTAGTATGAAATATTCAACCTTCAGTCATACACTTCTTGTGAACTCTTTAGGGCGATACTGAAAAATACTGGGTTTGAGTTATTGCACTTCTTCTTGAAATCGTGTTCAACCTTCAGCTCAGTACAAAATCCAGTAAGAATCATGCCTTTTAGTGTTTAAAAGGTAAAATTTGAAAGTGTTCTCAAGAACAGGAGCAATAACTGATACTAAATATTTTTGGATTTGTCTGATTTTCAATAGGGTTTAACCTTGGTTGATAACAAACACTCATACCAAGTTTCATCAGAATCCGTCAAGAATTGTGCCTTCTAGAATGTCTACGAGCTAAAAATTGAACGCGTTTTCAAGAACAAGGGCAATTACTCATACTAAATATTTTTGGATTATTCTGAGCCATTTAGAGTGTTTACGAGCTAAAAATTGAACACGTCTTCAAGAACAGGAGCAAAAACGCATACTAAATATTTTTCGATTTTTCTGATTTTCAATTACGTTTATCCTTGGGTGATTACGAACACTCATACCAAGTTTCCTCAAAATCCGTCAAGAATTGTGTCTTGTTTACGAGCAATTGTGGACAGAACGACGGAACGGCGGATGGACATGGGTGACGGCAATATACACCCCCCATTTCATGTGGGCGTATAAAAATGATGTTTTACATCAAAAAGATGCTATGATTTTTCTGATCCAGGACAATGTAAATCTTTTATATGACTTTGTCAATGTTTGCAAAACTGCATCGATTTACATTACCTATCTTTGCTTGATTATCAAGTTATTGTCTGAGCAAAGTAAGTTTTTTAAACTTAATTGGAATAGCAGCCTCAAAATAGTCCTGAAAGTCTTGGAATGACTTTGTGATGATAAAATTTAGAATCATGAGCACACATTATGTCTTCAAAATTGTTTTTACAGAGAAATGTGTTTCCTTTCAAAATAAACTTACAAAGAATTAAATTTTAAAAAGGCAAAGACATTTTAAGACTAACAGTATTATTTTGAGGCGTATAATCCAATTCTCGTAAAAATCTTTTGCTTTGTTCAGACTAGGGCTGGGTAAAATGAAATAATCATTTATTGTTGCTAGGAATTTATAATTTCGATTATCTAATTTCATAATCGATTATATGTCAAGTTACATTTTCTCCACTCTACCTGTTAACAAGTAGTAATCTCTTCCATATAGTTTCCCTTTAACACATAACTTACCCACAACAAAATATAATAACCCATTAAATCAAGAATATACTTCCGTGACACAAATATAACCCATGAAATCAATAATTTTAGCATGTTTTTAATTTAATATTTAAAAAATTTATGAATTAAAATATTTCAATTATTAATCGATTATTGATCAGTAGTCTACCATCGATAATTGATCTCTATTTGGTAATCAATACCCAGCCCTAGCTCAGACAATACATAATAATAACAAATGTAAAAGTTACCTGATTTGAAGATATAAGATAAGAAACTTTCTCCAATAATGTCTTATATAAGGGTGGTAAATTACTGCTTTTTGTTCCATCTCCCTCATTTGATTTCTTCCTGCAAACGAAAAAGTAATTTATATATTTTGGAATGAATCATTAGGTTTAGGAAATGACACGGAGGTAGTAATTAGTCCATGGAAATACTCATTAATATGCTTATTACAAGCCACCATTACACAAAAATGGTTTTCTCACCAATATCTTTCTAAAAGATAGCTTGCCAGGCAAGGTAATATACGCCCATTGGCAGCTTAAATTTTAAATAAAATTTTCCGTGAAATACTACCCGAAATCAGTTAACTGATTAACCGTTTCAACACAACTAATAATGTCTGACAAATAACTATTACCTTTTTCTTTTACCAGGATAAAGGGATAATTTCTTCACTGATTTATCATCATCAATCTGATTATCTTTATTAGTAGTTTCCCCTGTTTGTATTTTCACTAACTGTCGATACACTAACAACGATAGTACAGGTACTAAGTACTGAAATGAAATCCAATCTTTCTGTACCTTTTTTTGGAGAATGATAACCATGTTTTTTTGTCAATATTTTACAAATATCAATTAGTAATAAAAATTGAATGAAACCATAACTTGCTTCATGTTTGTTGTTTTTTGCCATCAGGATAGAATGGTCAGCATATTTTCTAACAATATGATATTTTAAAATGAAAATTTATTCTCAATCAATCAAAATATCAATACTGGAAATATCAGTCTGTTATTTAAAGGCTTGATGTCCAATAATCATCTGGACCCTTTGAGAGCTGAAGATGTGATATGGCTTCTTCATAATGTCAAGCTATTACCAACTTTGTCTTATACCTTGACTGCAATAGCCATCTTCCTGGTATCACCAAACTTTGTAAATGAAGTGTTTTAGATGGATTGTACGTAGCCATCATAGTCCTCGAAAGAACGCAATAAAAAAAAGCTCAAAAAAAAAAATGTTCACAGTCTGTATGTCAAGGGCTGTGATTGACTATTCGCTGGCATACAATCCAATCAAATCGCTGAATTCCATGATACAAGAAAGGTGGCTATTGCAGTCAAGGTAAAAGACGAAGGAAAACTGACCATTATGAAGTATGATTTGGTTAATGATCTATTACTAACCTGTAAACCTGTGATTTCACCCAAATCAGAAATGTAACATTGAACAACATTATCAATAGAGGGTTGAATTATAGCACTAGATAATACAATCTCTGGTAAATTCTCTATGCAATGACAAATCATTGAGGAGATGCTGTCTTTAAAATCTGAATTGTCCACAGCCTTCAGTCCAGACTTGGACAGTAATTGAGCAATCTTCTCCATAGACTGTTTATAGTGGGTATGTGTTAAATGGTAACTATGATGTTTTTGAGTGTCTTCTGCAAGGATTTCATTTATTAGCAAGGCAGATTTCTTTTCAAGCAATACCTTTTCACTGTAAAAGAAATATGAAATATAAGCATGATATTATAAGCAATGATAGTCAAATAATAATCACTGAAATTTTCAGTCTGGTAAAAATTAGACCTAACTTTAGTTTCATTTTTCTATTAGTTCTATTTTTAATGACTAGGGTTTAATGACCAGACTCTAGAACATACGTGAAAATAACTTTTTGACCAAACCTGCATAAACCAATCAAAGTTATGCTATCTCCAGCATTGGCGTTTTGTGAGAGATTGAAGGAATTTGATTGGTTAAAGTAGATGTTATCAGATTAGGTCGTTGAACCCTACTCTGAAGTGACTATACTGAATATAAAGACTAATAAAAAAAAAAAAAAATGAAAGATGGGTCTAATTTCAATTTGACCTTGAACTTTTGCTTTACTTCTTCAATTCAGCTACTCATAATTCTTTCAGGTTGAAAAAAGACTCGTTCTATTTTCGTAAGACAACAATTCCTTCAAACTAAGATATGCATTTTTGACTTTTTTTCCCCCTGGGAACATTCACATCATAGCAATTTCATCTAGAAATTTGTTAAAATAAAATAGTACTTCTCTAAAATATAAGTTAAAATTGGTCATAATTTGAACACTTATGCACTATATGTTATAAGAATACATACGCTGATAGTAAATTTGGACAGCCTGAAAGAACTAACTCTATTAAACCATGTGTACAAGCTAAAAGATAATCTAATATATCAATTGGTGGTAATCCCATATCTTCTAGTAATTCTTTACACACCTCTACAGATACCTTTAACAAAAAATGTATTACTGAATCGATATGGAAAATAATATAAGAAGAATTTAATCTTATATCACTGAGTCATTTGAAATGAAATGAAATGAATGGAGTTTTACGTCCTACTCTTCACTGTTTCATTTGAGGAGGAATATCGTGCAGTAAACAATGACAGATTTTTCTTTATATTTTTAATTACACAACAAGACTATAGTTAAGACACTCAATCCATGTGGTAATTGGAGAAACAGCCTAAGGCCAAAAGAAAGAAAAATTCTAATCAATATTAATCAACCTGAAAGTTTTTATATCAAAATACAGATATTCAATAAATGCTTATGTTAAATGTTACTGTTATGTCACACACTATTTGATAGGTATTTAGTGATTGTCACAAATAGAATATTGGTCTTTATGGATAAGAATCACTTTATGTCTTAAAGGGATATGTTCATCATCCATTTGACAAATCATACTTAAGTCTCAGCAATGGAATGTTTTAGCTAAGCTTATCAGTAATAGTAGTCACAGCTCACATCGAAATTTGAGCTTTCAAATCAATGTGTGTTAAAATTAAATAGATGACTCGTCTTTTCTTGAGACTCTACCAAGTATAGAAAACAACATATATAGAAAAAGAAAATGAAATTTCTAGTTTGAGGAATTATGAAGAAATTATGCAATTTTTGTTCATTTCTAATACTTATGAATACTATTTATATATATTAATAACCCGATTCAACCCCCTAAAATGGTGAACCTTTGCCTTTAAACAGTTATTAAATGTTATATGTTGTAAACTTGATAACCTCCAGTGGTATCTTGTTGAAACATTGTGTTTAAGAAACAAAGTGATTGTCTTCCATGTGTCACATGGTAAAAACTTTGGAGGAAAAAAATGTTATGGTCTAACCCATTATTTATATAAGCAATTAACACACAGATAATCTTTGATTCTCAAAGTGGCCTTTGTTGATGCATTATTGTACTACCTATACTTACAATTTTCAATTCCACATCACCATATTCAAGATGCCAACATAAACAACCAAATAATAACTCAGCTTTAGGTGTGTTGGTTTGATTGATGCTTTTAGCTAATGGTAGTAATATCTTTCTGGAAGGTAAAACAAAGTCAATGTCGACCGAAAAAGAAAAAGATAGCTTACCAGGCAAGGTTACATACGCCTACTGGCAGCTGTCAGAAATGATAAAACAGTCTTTAGTGACTAAAGTATAAATTTTCTCATATTAAAGAAATTTTAATAGTTTGAATTCATTGATATATATATATTTACTGCCAGTTATTTATGCTGAGAAATACCACAAAATTTTTTAAAATCAATAAATAACCCAAATACATTTAATTATCTCATCAATATACATGATCACACCATGTTTCATTAAAATCAATTGAAAACTGTAGTCTCTTATGTGCTCACAAACAAATTTTGAAGTGTTTTTCCTAAGTCAAGGGTAATAACTCAAAAACTATTAAAATCAGTTGAAAACTGTAGTCTCTATTGTGTTTCCAAACAAATTTAGACGCGTTTTTCCTAAGTCAAGGGCAATAACTGAAAAACCGTTCATCGAAAAATCGTCAAATTCGAACTTGACCAAGATCTCATCAATATAAATGATCACACCAAATTTCATCAAAATCAGTTGAAAACTGTAGTCTCTATTGTGTTTACAGGAAATGTTGATGGACAGGTGCGACGGCAATATAAGCAACACAGAATATTGCAACGGACATGCATCTTTTATGTATAAATTTCAAATGATAATAATGAAATTTTAAAGGGACAGGTGTGTCATTTTAGGGGGGTTGATTAAAGTCTTGAATATATAAAAATAGTCTCAGAAGTACAAGAAATGTATGAAAATAATTCTTTTAGAAATAAAAGGAAATTTACTCACTATTTCTATTTTTGTCTTTTCTATATATATCTTATCTTGACGAGTCATCAAGTATTGATGAAACATTCAAACACGTATAATTCTGGACACAATGAATTTGAAGGCTCAAATTTCAACGGTATGCTGTCAACACTATAAGAGATTTGCTCAGCTAAAAAATTCCCGTTTCTGAGACTAAAATGTGATTGGTCAAAGAAATAGCGCACCTGTCCCTTAAAGTCATATTTTTCCTGCTAATGAGAATTGCCAAATTCATGCAGTGCACAATAATGGAAAATCCTACTCAAATCTCAAATATCAAAAAAGTCTAAAGAGAGTTTACTTACGTCAAATTGACTTGCATTCTTTCACAGTAATCAACATCCAATATATCTATATAGACATCACTTAACTGGAACTCAAAATCACCCATATTCTACAAAAAAACATCAGACATCAACATTTAATTGCAAGATTCCATGTCTCTAAACTTTTAAAGAACATTGTTGACCATGATTTTAACATAAAAGTCAAACCAAAGTAAACCCTTTTTAGATTTGTATCAAGTCTTTAAGACCCCATCGCTCACATTTCAGCAAAGTTCATGGCAGTACTTCTCCCACCTAAATCAGTTATATAAAAAAAATGTTCACATATTTGGGCTAAGTCAAGGGCAATAACTCTATGACCTTTGAACATTCTTGAAAATCAGACTCATCCAACATCTCATAATATATTATAACTGGACACAATTATATGGATTACTTTCATAAAATATCTTGCTAAATGTCACTTAAGGAAAATCTCATGATATATAGGCATTATCTCTTTCAAATCTGTCCTCCAGGACAATGACTCTAGATACAGGCTTTCCATGATTTTCTCTATCCTCATTTTTATCTCACCTCTGTTGGATCATGTAAACTTTGATAAACTTGTGAACTAGCAACAACAAATCTATTTAAACACTGAGCTTCACCACTTTCATATAATTTATCACTTATTTTTGTCAATTCTGAAATAAAAGGAGCTCTATTTACACACATTCTACTTTCATACATATATACATGACGTTCTATAGCACAGTCAGTTAGAGCGTTGGTTTTTAACATGACGTAAATCGCTTTGTTTAGTCAAGCAAATGGTGTCTGAAGGTTCCAATCTCGATTAGCGTGTGATGGTTCGATGACCTTGAATAAGTCATCTTCACTCATAATTCCAGTCAATCCAGCTGTAAATGAGTACGGAAAACCCGGGAAAGATCAATGTCAAAATGTTTGCCCAAGGACCAGCTGGTAGAAAGGATCCTTAACTGTGGGCTGGGGCTGGTGATATACTGGTATGACAATAAAAACCAGTATAATCAAGTTTTAGTGGGCTCATATTCTTTCTAGGTGGGGCAACACAGGGACTGGAATTTCTTGCATACTCAAATTTTGATATTCAGATATATCTGATATCCTGCCAAATATGTGATGTCCATGGCAAACAGGGCCACATACTTGAAACTTCTCTGAATCAATCCTCCAAAATCTCCATCACAGAGGGAAACTTTAAACATACCTGCCACAGCATAGACCAGTTCTTCTATTAATTCTTTATATAAACAATAATCATTGGATTTAATTTTTTGTAATAAATGGATCAGGAGTTCCACGCATTTCTCATGTAAATCTGTACAGTCAGATAATCCTAATAATCTAATTAATCTTCCTATTAACCACATAGTAAATCCTGAAATTAACAAACATCAAACAACTGAATACATCACTCATATAAATTCCTCTTAAAAGAGTCAAATGAAATTAGAACTGGGTGAAATACTCAAAAAATCAAATATTGGCACTATGACTTTATAAAATAAATTATAGATTTTCAAATTTCATTATCGATTAAATATCAAAGTTACAATTTCACCATCTAGTAGTCCTCTACTTCGTTTCCCTACAACACATAACTTCCCACAATAAACTATAACAACTGAATCATTTTACTTCACACAAAAAATAACGCAAGAAATCAAAAATTTGTGAACACTATTAGCTGAACAATTCCAGAATCCAAGACCAAGATACGACGACCTCCGAAAATGGTGAAACACACTTTTCAAGTTGACTTATGATATGTAATGTCCAGGGCTTGTTAAAATAATCGATTATCGTTACCATAAATTCACAATTTTGTATTCCGCTTATAAAATTTCCTAAGCGATTATATGTAAAAGTTATATTTTCTCCATTGTGCCTGTTAACAAGTAGAAATCTCTTCCACATAGTTCCCCCTCGGCAAATAACTCAACCACAATAAGCCATGAAATTAAGGATTCTGTCATGTTTTTAATTTAGTATTTACAGGGTTTCTCAATTAAAATATTTTGATTATTTATCGATAGTCTACGATCAATAATCGATTTCAATTTGGTACTCGATTCCCAGTCCTAGTAATGTCTGACTTAATTAAAGATAAATTACCCAGTTTGAGAGTTCAATCAAAGTTGACAAATAACAAAATATTAATGGGGAGTACTTACCTCTAGAAAGTTTAGCTTCTAATGAAATATCATTAGATTTAACAGCTGATAGTCCTGGTGTTGAAGTTGAAGCTATGCGTGGTGAATAGTGAAATGTCTGACTATTTACACCAACAAATAACCGTATAATATGTAAAGTGACTTGAAGTTCTCTTTCCTTGGCTGCCATGTTAAGATAAAGTTTCACTACAATTACAAAAGAAAAGGATATGTGGATTACTGTAGTTGTTTTTGTCAGATTGATCTGACTGTAAGATTAAGAATTTTGATTCGAGTAAAAACCCAGATGGAGTAATTTGGTAATCAATTGAAATATATATGAAAGTCATTATCATGTGTCTTTGTATCGTATTTAGCACATGAAAATTTCATGATTCTCTATTTGCTCACATGAAGATATCATACATATCTTGATATTAATCTTAAACAAGAGCAGTCTATTATGAAACTGCTCGTTTCAAATTTGTGACCCACTCTTTCAACCTGGAATATGTCCAAAAGGAATTAAGTAAAACCCATGTACATACCCTGATTTAGATTTGTAAAACATTGTTCCACCATTTTACAAATAGTTATTCTAAATTTATAAATATTTTGATCATCATTGCCTTGCCCCATATTAGCACTGAAAATACAAATGAAACGAACTGAATAGAGTTTCTGTTCTACTTTTCTCCACAAAGTGGGCTAATGAAGACGGGCAACGCCATACAGGGTGCGATGAAACAAAATTTGCCAGGACAGCGGCATAAGTCTGTTTTTTTCAACTGTCGAGGGATCTTTAACATGCACAGTCTGTAGCACACAGGGCACTGAAAATACAGACCATAAGAAAAACAAAGAGTCAAAAACAGCAATAGATAATCAAATGCCAAAAATACAAATTTCTTTTTTAACAAAAGGAAATTAAAAAATGTTATCTAATACTTCCACATAAAAAATCAGTTGAAAATACCTTATTTTTAAAAAAACAAAAGTAAAAACAATTTGTGAATTTGAACAAAATAAGATGATATTCAATATTGCTTTGAGAATATTATTGAGATCCTTGGAAGCTGTAATTGATAAAAACATCATAGTATTCATAGGAAACTTTTTGTGAGAAGAGTTATAAAGGTTAATTGGCACAGTATATTTTTGTATAAACTAGACAAAAAATAATCAGAAATTGAGCTCTATCATCAGATTATTTTTTAAATCAATGTTCAGATCAGAGGATATCATGACACAAATGACCATGATTAAATTCATATTTACTCTATGAAAGAAGTAAAGAACCTAACAGATTCTCCTTGAAATATGGTGTTTAAATCCAATTGTACCCCATAGAGTACAAACCACACCCCTTTTCGTCATACTTGCTCTTAAGCAACACATATTCAGGATATGATGATTTCACCCCTTGAGCAGTTTGTGCTAATGGCACTTTCAGGGAGCTGCTGCATTTTGAATTTCAACCTTTTTCCTCCATTAAGTCAGTCTGCACCCTGCCCCCTATTTTTACCACCAGTCATGGGTGGCTGCAGTGGCGAAGCCAGGTTTATGTCTGAGCGGGGACGAAATATCTGAGATCGCCCTAATTTCTACCCTGGTTGTGAAATTTTTGTCCGAAAAACTTGCTTTCAGGCTAAGACTACAAGGGGAGGCAGCTTTCCCCTTTGCACCCCCTTTGGCTCCTCCACTTGGAGGCTGGTGCCAACACTAGTACTGAATGATATTTTCAATTTCATAATGACGTGACTTCATACATAGGCTGTTGCTTTTTATTTCTCTTTACATATGGATTCTTAAAAAATAGGGTAGAAAAAATTGCTTACTGATTTGAACTTAGGAATTCTGCCAACTCTGCTTGCGCCATTTTGACAATTACTGAATCGTATTTACCTCATTCATCAAACAGAGGACAATGAAAGGATAACCTGAATTAAAAATAGCTGCAAAAAATTCACAAGTTCAATAAACGTCAAATCTAATACTTTCAAATTTTTTATAGTGTTTGTTTTTATCAGTCCAATTTCAAGTGTTTGAACCCACTGCAAAAAGTAAAAAAGTAATCTGCTCTGCAATATATTCAAATTTAACTATCCAATCATTATTTTTAAATCAGTAATCAGATTTCACAGAGGTGAATTTTCAATACAAAATTCATTTGATGGAGGTGAATTTTTTGCAATTTTGGCTTTGGGATTGGATTGAAGTGGCAAGCCAAGTGGGATTATTGGAAATGTTAAATCGCGAGACCCCACGTTTACAAATAAGACTATGGAACTAGTGACATTACTGTGATTAGAGAGTTAAGAGTTGAATAGCCTAGATCTGTAACAGTATTAGAAACAAATAAGTCACATTCAACTTTTTGGAAAATTATTTGTGGTCTGAAACTTCTAACACACAGTCAGCTTCGAGAAAAATGAAAACAAATGGCGGGAAAAAAGTCATTTAGCATAACGTAGAACGGATCGACTAACGGATTTTTGGAACCATCCCATACTGTTATATTATAACTTAATACCAAATCTGTGCTTTGGGGGCCAAATGTGCCCATGTCCATCAAGAAATAATATACTTTAAACTCTAAAAGCTGCATCGATAGAACATCCACAGGCTGGATAACAACAGCTACAATTTGTTAGTTAAGTCCCTTATTTTCTAAAAATAGACATTACGCTATGTTTACATTCCACACCTATGCACTATCAGCGATTTTTTTCGTATTATTATAACAACTTAAGGGCTGAACACATACCCCCTTGCAGCTTTTCAAACGGTAAATTAATTCATTTTCTGTATATGAAGGACTATTGATAGCTTACTGTACTTATTTCCTCTTAATGATCACAAAGAAAATCCTAATACTTATCCTTATAAATAATCGAACGTCAATAACTATCAAAGGACGATTAACTATACCTCGATCTCTGTTACACATCTGTAACAATGTTTTGTTTACCCTTAGGCAATTATTACAAATTTAAATTCGTGATAAGAATACACAGTGATATCTCATATATCCTTTATGTACAGGATATAAGAAGATGTCAAAGGCAGGAAAGAAGAAATCTAGTCAACGATATGTGCCCTACGCTAGAGGGTTTATCATTCCGAGTGAAGCAGACAAGATATCTGCCATTGGTTTTCAAGGGAAAATGATACCTAATGAATTCAGAGATGGAACAATGAAGTTCTTCAAAAATATACCCAAACCAACCTCAATAGACGACTGGTTAGCTCAATATGATGAAGAAGGACAAACATATTTACAATATGTTCAGGAATGTCCATGGCTATCACCACGCAAAGTTAAAGGCATGCACCAATCATTTGTTTCCTCAGGAAAAAATTTGCCATCTAAATACCCCTCAGGGAAAATATATATTGTGCCTGTAGGTGATTTCAACGAGAAAGAATTTGTTTCATTCCAATATCTAGTTGATTATACAGAGAGATTTTTAGGCTTGCCAGTTGTTACTTTACCAACAATAAAAATAATACAAGAAAAGGATAAAGTAAAATGGCTTGATGAACCATCCAACAAAATTCATTCCAGGACTAGCCCAAGAACTAGAATAACTCATATAGACAGTCGTCTTGATTCTAAATCTGGCAACTTACAAATTCAGATCAATCCTTTATTGCTCAAATTAAGACAAAACATTCCTCAAGATGCCTTGTGTTTGATTGGATTAACTCAATATGACCTATATGCAGATGAACCTGATTTATTTGTAGCAGGCATGGCTGCTGGAAACCACAAAGTAGCTGTGTTCAGCCTTAATAGATATGATCCATGTTTGGAATTTTCAAAGGAATTTTGGTTTGAGAGGCAAATAGTTGGTGGGTTTACTCAGAAAGAGAGGAAGAAGTTGATATTACAAAGGTCGTGTAAATTGGTTGTTCATGAAATTTGTCACATTTTAGGAATAGACCATTGTATATTTTATGACTGCTGTATGAATGGATCTGGACATTTAGAAGAAGATTTTCAACAACCAATGTTTCTATGTCCTGTTGATTTACACAAGCTTCAAACTTTGTGTGGTTTTGATATCAAGAAACGTTACAAACATCTTCAAGATTTTTATGTAAAATTTGAACTGAAAGAGGAAGCAAGTTGGATTGAAAAACGGTTAAAGTTTCTTGCAAATAAATAGATACATATATTGAAGAGCAACAGTTATCTAATCAATCAACTTTACCACTTCTCGAACCACTTTTCTGATTAATCACACAACGTATACGCCAATCGTTATGTAAGGGGGCTGAATGAGGGAGCAGAAATGAAATGTGAATCGGACCAGCCTCTTTTCTGCTCAGGATAGTATCCCTATTTTCCAAACACAAAATAGGGAACAATTACCTCAAAGGTCTGGTGGCCGTCTTCACCTTTGATATGGAAAAATAAATAAATCTTAGTTATTTAACCAATTTAATAATAGTAGACTATCAGATAACAATCGAATCTTCGATTGCGTGTGAAAATAAAAATGATCGCTCAAAATCTGGTCTGTTAATTGAGCTAATCATCACCAAAATCCAAAGGCATCATCACCAAAATCCAAAGGCATCATCACCAAAATCCATTGGTATCATCACCAAAATCGATAAGCATCATCTTTGTATTGGTAGATATTAACCTACCTGTTTAGACCAAGGATGACAACATTCTGCTGTGCTTGGTTTGTGGGCTTGTAACCAGTAGAGATTTGAGTCGCCAACCCTTCGCCAATTAGGCTAGTCGCCAGACCATAGAAGCTGAAGTAAATGCACAGGCCGGTGTCACTACCAAACTTTTCCATCAAAAACGTGTCTAAGTTTGTCTGTATTTAGAGATAGCTTCATTCTTTGGACTTTATTACAACCAATTCATTAAATTTTGTTCGCATTTTATCGGCTTTGGAAATCCTGTTGCTAAGATTTTCCCGCCATTTTTACCATGCGCGTTTAGAAAACTGGGATGCTATACTATTCCATCAAAGCTATCTAGATAACTTCGATAAGGACAGCCGGCTTTAAGTGTTGTTACACACCCACGATCTGAATTATGATGCCCCCAATGTTAGTAGCTTTTCAGCTCTTGTTTTATCAACATCGAACAGCCTACAACGAAACAATAGATTCATTTTGATCATTTCTTAACCTAACTTTTCATCACTTAATTCCAATTCCAATTTAACCTTGCGAATTGGCCCTTATCATAAGAATTTTATTAGAATATACTTTAAAAATAAAAAAAATAGAATTATAATATATGGTTTTAATAAAAATGTCTCGTTTTACTAAACATTTTATAAAATAAATAAATTATTTATTGTTTAAAAATTGATTATTTTTTTCTATCAATAACAGGATGAACGTACTCTTAAAACAGTTTAATAGAAACTTGATTAATCTAAAATGGCGTAAAGTGGACTAAGGCGACTTCCGATGCAGAAAGGTGACAATGACACCCGCGAACAATCACTATCTAATGTAGATATAATATATCTCTCGGAAATGTCCCTTTCTGCATCAATTTAATCAAAATTAGATTACAATCGTTTCTCTATTGCTATTCTGATATATTTTTGCCTCCAATTTAAATTAGATTGCAAAAGACTAAACAATTAAAACAAGCGCAAACAATTCCAAAAATATAACCAATTTATAGGCTAAACAATATGGATTAACATTAACTAATCGTACGATGAGATAACCATTTATTATGTTTTATTATTTAATTGTGGTAATGATGCCTCGGCGAGTTTCTTGGTGCCTTGATACAGGATTGATATAGGATTGATCGACTCTTTTAAAATATTGATTCAGAAACTCGTCATCGATTTGTTTGCTATAATTATTGAAATATATAATCATACCCGTGAAAGAATAGAGTCAGTCACAACTCGGTGACATCTAAAGGGAGATCTACATTTGAAGTGGCGAGTTGATAAGGTACAGTTTGTATCATGATGCTGAAATGACATAATGAACTTTAAAAGTTTAAGTTTTAAAATCAACGGCTGAAGTTTTTAAATTAAAACTTTCAGATACCTTAAGGGACACAGACATAGATTTTGGTGTATAGTTTTTGAAAATTTGAGCAAAAAAGTTTTTTTTCAAAAAAGCATTACGCTTTAAATAGTTGCTGATAGTTCAGTTTTTAGAGGATAGAGTGTGTTGTCAAAGTTTCCAAGTTTCTTTATGGACAAAGCTGGCAAGGTGGTAAAAAAATATGTGATTCCAATATTGATCAAATATTGCAAGATTTATATCATCCAACGTGTTTCTCCAACTTATTCTAGCCATTTACCATAGTTTCATACAGTCTTTGAAAACCCAGTTGCTTTCTGCACATTCTGTCCGTCACTAGTTCTCTCTTAGTCGCTTTACCAGTATAGATTTTCGATGGCATATTAACTTGAAATGCATGTACCGGTACTTTGTTTTGTTTAGTTATACAACATTAAATAAGCGTTTCAAACTGTACGTTGAAAAAAAAGAAAAACTCATAAATAAATAAGACCTCATGGATGTTATGATAGACAAACATAAATATTGTTTATAATTTTACCATTCGATTTAATTTTCATGTTAAAAACAGTTGTTTCTATGTTACGGGATTGACAAAGAATTGTGTTCTCTTATATGTGCTCAGACACTCTTGAGATTTATTGTAGAATTGTCTATCTTTATAAAAATCTAATTATAAACAAAACAAGCATATTTTTCAGTGGAGGCAAAGGATGGTTTGCACGCCGAATTGTATTTATATACGTTGAAACTATTTTCTCCACATTGCCCATATCTATTAATATTGAAAGATTTTCAAGGGTCTGTACCCGATTCGCACGCCCACAAATTTAAAAATGTGATTATTACCCCATAATAATGTGTCAGAATGCACCAAATGTCCAAATCTATTCATTTTTTCGAAAATTTTCTTGGGAGAACCTTCTCCGAGAGGTTTGCGTTGGTGACACGTCCAGAGTTGCCGCATTTTTTAACTTAGCCTCGAATGTGGTCTACATTAAGTCGGTCTGTCCTCTATTTGTACCCCCAGTTCCGGGAGGCCACTGATAGTTTTTAGGTGATCGACTAAATCTGTATCCGGCATCAATCAACCCTTCTATTCTAACTTTTGTTCTTTGTCTAGTCTATATTTTAGAAGCGAATTTGAATCAGCTTCTAAATCAGTACTGTAGCATAACTTTGCACAACTTTCCTTTTCCAAAATTAAAACTGAAAATGTCCCAAATTTTGTCTGAAAATTGCTCTCTGTACAAATTAAACAAGGCGAACAAGACTTTCTTTGAGCTGATATTCCATTTGTTACGAAAACACTCTGTAACAAGTGGTTTCCTAGCAAGATACGCCCACTTCCCTGATACATTTTCAGTATATTAAGGGCGGTCACCAATCTGCTTCGAATCATTCCAAAAATGAATCTGAAAGAAATTTTGACGCGTTTTTTCCTAGGTCAAGTGCAATAACTAAAGATAGCTTGCCAAGCAAAGTAACAATTACGCCCACTGGCAGCTGTCAGAAATGATAAATCAGTCTCTAGTGACTAAAGTATGAATTTTCTCACATTAAAGAAATTTTATTAGTTTGAATTCAATGATATATATATTTCCTGCCAGTTATTTATGGTGAGAAATACCACCAAATTTTTAAATATCAATATCAATAACCCAAATACATTTAATTATTAAATCACACAGCTCTAATATCAAGGTCAAAAACTTGTTAAGAGTGAAATTTTGACGCGTTTTTACTAGGTCAAGGGTAACTCAAAAACCGTTCATCGAAAAATCGTCGAATTCGAACTTGTCACACCAAATTTCATTAAAGGACGTCATTTAGGACGGACGGACGACGACAATATACGATCACATTATAATGTGATATCATCAATATCAAGTTTCATTTAAATCAGATGAAAAGAGTTGTATCTATTGGGTTTACAAACAAATTTTGACGCGTTTTTCCTGAATCAAGGGCAATAACTCAAAAACCGTTCATCGAAAGACAGCCAAATTCGAACTATTCCAAGATCTAAATATATCAATATTCACACCAAATTTCATTTAAATCGGATGAAAACTGTAGTCTCTATTGTGTTCACAAACAAATTTTGATGCGTTTTTTTCCTGAGTCAAGGGCAATAACTCAAAAACCAATCATCGAAAGATCGTCGAATTTGAACTTGTCACACCAAATTTCATTAAAGGACGTCATTTAGGACGGACGGACGACGACAATATACGATCACATTATAATGTAGGCGTATAAAAAAAGAGAAATAAGCACTTAAATTCTTAGTTCGAGATATTTTTGAAATAATTTTTCGATATTAATGTCTCTAGTACTTCTAAAGACTATTTACATATATTCAAGGCCCAAATCGATCCCCAGAAATGACAGAGAGCATTTCTGAGTCAATTTTTTAGCACTGCAGTCCTCTTTGTTTCTGATCATTCAACTGAAATCAATTGAAGCAAATAATTTCAGTGTGTTACCGCTTAGAGACGGCAGCCCGATTACATCTTTTATGTTCCTTCTCCCAGTGGCATTCATCGGTTAGAGCAGTAGGCTATTATAATGTGACTATTAGAGCACAATGACAATAACCGATTAACAAAAGTTGCAGAATCAGAAAAATCAAAATAAACTTAAATTGTCTTCGATGTAAATCTAGGAAAATTACAAAAAAAAAAAATCAATAGTAAAAACAATTTTCCATGGCAAAATATATATTTCTACGGGCCAAAAGAAAACTCATATATAAGACAAACGTTATAACTTTAAAATTATACATTGAACAGTTGCAAATTACAGAAACGATAGCTTGCCAGGCAAGGTAACATGCGCCCACTGGCAGCTGACAGATATGATAACTAAATCTTTATTGACCAAAAATAAAATTCAAATTCATATTAACAAGGTCTCATCTACATAGACAAATTCAAATTTGTACTGAGATCTCATCAATATATACTTGCATAGGCCTACCAAGTTTCATCAAGATCCGATAAAAACTGTAGCCCCCATCGAGTTCAAAAGTCAAATTTTATGTATTTTACTAAGTCAAGGGAAATAAA
Organism: Lottia gigantea; assembly: GCF_000327385.1. Lineage (NCBI taxonomy): Eukaryota > Metazoa > Mollusca > Gastropoda > Lottiidae > Lottia > Lottia gigantea. The sequence continues at coordinate 854,266 of NW_008709190.1, read as the reverse complement.
TAAAAAAAATTTCATCGAAAAATCGTAATACACCAAGTTTCATCAAAGCCCATTGCAAATTGTAGCTTCTATTGTGTCCACGACAAAATTGTGACGCGATTTAACTAAGTCAAGGGCAATAACTCAAAAACCTTTCATGGAAAAATCATCATATTCGAACTTGACCGCCGTGTTATAAATCCCACTGCTCACACCAAGTTTCATTACAATCAATTGAAAACTATAGTCTCTATTGTGTCCACAAGAAATGTTGATGGACGGACAGGGGCAACGATAATATACGATCACATAGACATGTGGGTATATAAACATTAACTCCAGGGGCGCAGATCGCTTTTTCAATGCGGGAGGAGGGGCGGCGGGAGGGAGGGGGGGCAGTGGCGTACGCAGGATTTATTCATTGAAGATGCGAATTCGATTGCAGAGTATAGGGCATGGGAACATTTCAGTTGAGCTAGCGACACCGTATCTTTATAGCTCCAGGAAATATTATACAAAGAAAGGCACCTTCTTGTAAGTTCCTCAATTTTCCAGTCATCCAGCGAGTGCCCACGGCCTAGGAGAAAATTAATTTTGAATTAAAAACGTCAATTTTCACCTGGGTGATCTATAGGGCGACCGATACCTTTCAACCAATCAAAAGCAAGTCCTTTCAGTGGCGGTCTGCCATTTGTACTGATCACATGATATGATCGACGAAAATATGCGCACGATAAAATTCGCTACCTTCGTAACGGCGCTTTTGTGAGTGGAGATGGGCCCCAAAACGAACGATTGGTCTTACTGTCTCTCAACCATAAATTGTTGGAATGGCGCGCAAAATTTCAGCACTTTTTGATGTTCTTGGATGCTAAATTGTGCCTATTTTACGTCCATTACAGACATTCTACTCAACCAAGATTCACAATTAGTGTCCCCCCGTGATCTGAGTCCATGATTAACGTGAGGTGTTGCCCCTCTGTCCATTTGACCCACTTTTTTATGGACGCTTTTTGGATGACATTTTTATGGTTTGGACTTATTCTATCGAACAGTTTTGGGAATTCTTTGAAATTCTCAACAACCACCATCCTTCTATCAAACTAACCGCAAACGTGAGTGACAAAAGCATAGACTTTCTCGATACCACAGTCTTTAAGGGAGATTCCATAGCAGAAACAAATAAACTGGATATTAAAGTGTATTTCAAAGAAACTGATACTCATCAACTCTTGCACAAGAGCTCCTTTCACCCAAAACATACCTTTTCTGGTATAAATAAGTCACAAGTCTTACGATTTCATCGAATTTGTACAAGATCTTCTGATTTCAACCAAGCCTGTACGATTGTTTTCTCAAAACTGAAAGAGCGTGGGTACTCTAAACGATTTTTACGAAACATAAAAAATTCCACCTTAGCACAGATAGCAGCTAAAAACAGACTTTATGCCGAAGTACCTCCAGGTTTAAGAAGTGCTCCATGTTTGTCCAGTAGATGCAAAACATGTCCCTTTATATCAGAAACTCATTATTTTGTAAGCAACTCTACGAATAAAAGGTACCCGATCCAGGAACATCTAACATGCGAACATTCGAATGTAATATATTTAATTTCATGCAAGAAATGCCCCAAACAATATGTAGGAGAAACTAATAATAATTTACGAACTCGCTTTAATGCTCATAGGTCGGACATCAAATTAAAAAAAGACAAGCCTGTTTCAAATCATTTCAACCTCGACGACCATTCAATAGACGATCTCACCCTAATCGCAATTGAGCGTATAGAAATTGACTTGCCCGAAGATGAAACTACCAAATTCCGTCAATCTAGGGAGGCCCATTGGATTGAGACATTGAATACAGCAAGACCTATAGGACTAAATATTCATCATAATGTAGGCATAGCACCCTTTGTTGTCCCGTTTAATACAACCAGCAATCGAGCAAGCAAGATAGTTCATGCCCACTATAAGAGCCTTCAAGAGAAATTCCCCCATGTCTATAAGCAGAAAATGATAGTTGCATATTCAAAAAATAAGAACTTAAATGATAATATTGTTCATAGTAAACTAAAAACAATCAGTACATAACAGATACTATACTTCTCGCCCATCGGGCGAGTTATTTTTTCTAATTTCAGATCAGAATAAGAACAGAAGAAAACCCAATATCAAGACCCTTAATCCTAATTTCTAAATAAAGTGTCTGCTCCACCCTAGGCCTGTACATTTGGGAGAATCAAACCCTCCCTTCCCCGAAATCAAAATACAAGCACAGAAACTTTGATTGGCTGTATCCGCTAGCGTACAATCCAATTTAAATCGCTGCATTTACAGACGTATTCGTATAGCTTGGCATTGTGAAGACTAAGAAATAAGACAAAAAATATTCATCTCGCTGTGCGATTAGGTAATAACACTATTAAATTCTAAACAGACTTGACACATAAATAGTTGGAAACTTAGATGCCACCAAATGTTGATTCACACTAGTACATGATTAGCTGTTTTACTCTCTTAGGTGCTGATTCATACCTAATATAGTGTATTATAGCCTACACCATGGTGTGTGTATTTAAAACGCTACACTGGCTGGTGTTTTGCCAATATGTTGTTTGGATTTAGGATTTCGTTTTGAGGTTCGGATAGGTTGTATTTGGTTTATTTATATACACACTTTTCGGATGTTCCTGGAGACTTTAATGAGTGTGGTATTACACATTTGGCAAACACTTCTAAGTAATATAAATGGCCCACAATAACTGGTGTAAGTAAAGACGTAAATTTGCACTAGAAAGAGTGTTATTTGCACTAGAAAGAGTGTTGATAGAGAAATTTGGTTCAGTAAATGATACGAAATTACTAACTAACTTGTCCAGCTACTTTAACATGGTATCTCTTTCAGATACATGGTATGTTTATAATATGGTGTATTAATTATAACCTTTCCAAGGACACAGAAACGCTGTCTGCGGAGAAGTCAGCATGTCTATATTTAAACAGCACCGTTGACTTAGGATTGGTCAAGGCATATTTTTGCAGGCCGTTTACATACCACCATCCTCCATTTATATTATTTGGGTAGCCATTGCACGGTTTGTCATAGGTACAGAACGGGATATCGTTATTATTTTCTCCTAACCCATCACTTCCCTCATTTCCAGGGTCAACCAATATAGATCCTACCGACATCTGATACATGTTTGGTGAACTTGTGACGTGGAATGCATTGTAGTATACACTGAACATAGTACCAGTTGTGAAGTCGTGGCAGAATATTTGAAGCTTGAATGTCTCACCCTGGTTCAACACGGCGTAGATATTCTCTAGTCCCGACCAGTAGTTATTAATCATTCCAAATGGATATTTATATTCCTCGAAAGATCGGTTAAATGCAACATCATATCCTTGGGCATGTCGTATAAGTATAGCAATATATCCATAGTAATTACACAAGGCCTCGAAAGCATAATTGTTTCCAGTAGGTTTGATCATGACATGTACTACCTGATATAGAATTAGAGTAACTCCGGCTTCTTTAGCTTCTCGACAATCACGAACATATCTTTCACAGTAAGTACCTGTAAATCCTTTCAAACACTGACAGTTACCAGAGTTATAAGTTGCGTCATTTTTACACCCATTGTCATCAGGCGATTCATAAACTTCATTCTTTAGCAACAATTTGTAATTGTAATTTTTTTGAAAAGGAAAGCTTTTACAATTTACATCAAAAATGCCCTCGTGAAATGTACATGTTACCCCTCCTGCAATGGGTTTAATCGTTAAAGCCCGACACCAGTAGTTTCTACCACAATAGAAATAACATTGAAATACTTTCACAGCTGTCCATTGTTCTCGGATTCTGCATGATGCATAATGGTCTTTACAAGTTGTAAATTTACGCAAATCCACTGTAGCATAAAGTGCTCGTGTATAACACAAAATGACAAACAATTTTAAGAAAAATTGTCTGTATGCCATGTTCAATATAAATCACATATCTATTCCAACTGAAACTGTAGCAAGTGATTCATTGTTGAAAATCATGCCGTCAATATACTTGTCGGCTTCCACAAACATTATTATAATTTACATTCAATTTTCATTTCTGCATTTTATTTGATTGTCCTATTCTTGAAAGAATTAAAGCATGAAAGTCAAGGAATTTCAACATGTAAAAAAACTTCAATATCTTTACATCCGTACACACTAATCAATAAGAATATAAAAGATGGCTTGCCAGGCATGGTAATATACGCCCCACTCATGGCAGCTTTGATTTTGAATATAAATATTAGGTAGGACAGTAACAATTACCAGTATAAAATTTCTACCTTCAGTCATACACTTCTTTTAAACTTTTTGGGATTATACAGAACAATATTACCAAGTTTTGTCAAAATCCGAGAATAACTCGTACTAAATATTTTTCGATTTTTCAGATTTTCAGTGGGGTTCATCTTTGGGTGATTACACTCACACCAAGTTTTGTCAAAATCTTTCAAGAATTGTGCCTTCTATGTTGTTTACGAGCTAAAAATATATCAAGGGCAATAACTCATACTAAATAATTTTAGATTTCTCTGATAGTCAATAGGGTTCATCCTTGGGTTATTTCAAACACTCAAACCAATCAATCGAGTGATTTCGGCATGTATAAATGAACTAGAACAGATATAACAGATGACCAAAGTTTGAAACATTCACCAATTTTAGTTACCTAATCGCACGAACAGGTAACTAATTTGATTATCTTTCTTACAATTATACAGAGGCAATAGAGCCAAACGGTGGTTTCATGTTTCTCTGAATCAAGTGGTAAAGGTTTGTCGACTCTGGATGACAATTACTTTCAGGGCCGTATTATTACGATTGGAGACAGGAATCCTTTAAAATTTCTTTAATCGATACAATATCCGGATTCGATGTTTTCTTAATAATTTTTCACACACAAAGGATTTCGTTGCCTAGAATCGGAGAATTGTTAATGTGTTTTGTCAGAATACAAAAAAAGTTTCGCATCAGTTAAGAGTGAAAGCAATATATTAATCCTTACGCGACAGGCTATAAATGCCATGCATTGTTAGAATTCATTAAGCCATTGATAGCTAATCAACAAGCATTGCGAACCTATAGACGCGAACTAAAAAAAAATCAAATTTTAATTTAAACAGCCACAAAATCCAGATAAGTTTAAAATTTTTAAAATCAACTCCAAATCGATTTAAACTTACCGATATTTGTAAGCATGGGGACTTTGGTGATAAAATCCATGTACTTTCAATTTATTCTGCCATCCTGATCTATATATACAACCTCTTGATGTTGTCCTATTTTCTAGTTTATGAATTATTACTTATGTTGACACTATATTTATCAGATGCATGTTGTATTACTTGATGGTGGCACTTTACTTTTCTATTTACAAGATAAACGTTGCATGTTGATGTTCAATATACCAGATACAATATGTTCTATGAATTCATGTTGACATCAATATGTTGATCTATGACCCAGACGCATGAACTTGAGGTTGTTAACCTTAATATATACCTCTACTAGAAATTTTTGTTTTCATCTTCATGTTGTTCTATGTAAAAGTACATGTTCTATTATGTTGTCAGCTTGATGTTGTTCTATTTAAAAGTACATGTTCTATTATGTTGTCATCTTGATGTTGTTCTATAAAAAAAAGTAAATGTTCTATTACGTTGTCATCTTGATGTTGTTCTATTTACAAGTGCATGTTCTTTTATGTTATCATCGTGATGTTGTTCTATTTACCTACTACTAACTATTATATATGTATTGATATCCCAAGGTTGCTATATTTAGTCTTGGAGTAATGTCATTTAATATACATTTCTATCTTGATATATTTTTACAAATATTTATGTTAGCTATTGGACTAATGCAAATTCATGTGGTGTTTATATTACCATAAACGCCATTGCTAAAACATTAGGCGTAGTAATTTTAACCAATGACGTTGTGATATACGACCATAATCGCCATAGTGTGACAGATTATTGCTTAAGTAAATGCACTATTAACTAAGTACTAGTAAGTAGTAGGCCTAACAGACAAATGACCAGATCTAACAAATATACATATACTGTGGGCCCTATACAATGTAAGATTAAAATCAATCTCTTTCACAAATACTAATCAATATTTGTTCTTTAAAAAGACTATAGGCCAAATTTCTTGGAAGCTTTTAGATTTCAAAATATAGCTTGCCAGTATACGCCATCTGGAAGTGGAAGCTTGCCAAATATGATAAATGTGTTGTTTAAAATACAAATTTGTTCATATTAAATATAAACTTGCTTCTAGCTTGTACCTACAAGCCATATTACATGATTTCAACAAGTCCAACAACAAGTTGATAACTAAAAATTCTTTCATCCAAATTCCAACTAGAATATCATCAATATTATATAGGCCTACATGCATACCAAGTTATATCAAGATTGTATAAAAACAGTGAACAAGTCTACAAGACAAATCATGTTTTACATACAAGATAGATTGCCAGGCAAGGTAATATACGCTCACTGGCATTTTTAACTTTGAACATAAATATTTAGCAATACAGTAACAATCACCAGTATGAAATATTCAACTATCAGTCATACACTTCTTTTGAATTCTTTAGGGCGATACTGAATAATATTGAGTATGAATATTTGCCTTATAGAGTGTTTATAACAAGGGCAATAACTCATACTTATTTTTTTTTCATTCTTCCGATTTTCAATAGGGTTCAATGGGTGATTACGAACACTTATACCATTTTGTCAAATCCGTCAAGTAGAATGTTTACGAGCAATTGTGGATGGATCGATAGACGGACAGCCATAGGTAATATTAAAATTTTTTTCCAAATATATCAACTATTTTGCCTACTAGAGTGTCTATGATCTTAATTTCTAATATTTCTGATTTTTAATAGGGCTCATCCATGGGTTATATACAATTTCACCAGGATTCGTCAAAATTTGTAAAGAATTGTGCCATAATCACTTTAAATGAACTACAAATTGAACGCATTTTCAAAAAACAAGGGATATAATTCCAATTAAATATTGTTCAATTTTTCTGATTTTCTAAAGGGTTTATTGATTATTTATTTCACCAATTTTCCTCCCAAATTTTTTTTTTCAAAACACACACATTTCTTTTTTAAATCATTTATTTACAGTTTTAATTTTTTTGCTGAATTATTTGCTACAACCTGATTTTTTCGTTTCTGTTTCTCTGCTTTGCGAGATAGGACTTGAGATTGAACTTCTTCTTGTAATTGTTTAAAGAATGTTGTAGAGGATGTTAGTGAGGATTTCTTCTTGTCAGACTGAAAGAAAGAAAAAAAGATTCTTTTATAGTTACTGCATTCATCAATGTTATGTTCTTATTGTGTTAACCAAAGAATTTTTTCTTTTGGAATTTTTTTGACATGACAGTAAGGTTTCAGTGAGTAACATAGTCTTTTATATCAGACTATATTCAGTTAAAGACTTAGGGTCTCACTGAGTAAAATAGTATTTTATATCAGACTACATTCAGTTAAAGACTTAGGGTCTCACTGAGTAACATAGTCTTTTATATCAGACTACATTTAGTTAAAGGTTTGAGGTCTCAAGGAGTAACACAGTCTTTTATATCAGACTACATTCAGTTAAAAGCTTGAGATCTCAAGGAGTAACACAGTCTTTAAAATCAGTCTACATTCAGTTAAAGGCTTAGGGTCTCACTGAGTAACATAGTCTTTTATATCAGACTATATTCAGTTAAAAGCTTGAGGTCTGAGTAACATAGTCTTTTATATCAGACTACATTCAGTTACAGACTTAGGGTCTCACTGAGTAAAATAGTCTTTTATATCAGACTACATTCAGTTACAGACTTAGGGTCTCACTGAGTAAAATAGTATTTTATATCAGGCTACATTCAGTTACAGACTTAATTTCTCACTGAGTAACATAGTCTTTTATATCGGACTACATTCAGTTAAAGACTTAGGGTCTCACTGAGTAAAATAGTCTTTTATATCAGACTACATTCAGTTAAAGACTTAGGGTCCCACTGAGTAACATAGTCTTTTATATCGGTCTACATTCAGTTAAAGACTTAGGGTCTCACTGAGTAAAATAGTATTTTATATCAGGCTACATTCAGTTACAGACTTAATTTCTCACTGAGTAACATAGTCTTTTATATCGGACTACATTCAGTTAAAGACTTAGGGTCTCACTGAGTAAAATAGTCTTTTATATCAGACTACATTCAGTTAAAGACTTAGGGTCCCACTGAGTAACATAGTCTTTTATATCGGTCTACATTCAGTTAAAGACTTAGGGTCTCACTGAGTAAAATAGTATTTTATATCAGGCTACATTCAGTTAAAGACTTAGGGTCTCACTGAGTAACATAGTCTTTTATATCGGACTACATTCAGTTAAAGACTTAAGGTCTCACTGAGTAAAATAGTCTTTTATATCAGACTACATTCAGTTAAAGACTTAGGGTCTCACTGAGTAAAATAGTCTTTTATATCTGACTACATTCAGTTAAAGACTTAGGGTCTCACTGAGTAACATAGTCTTTTATATCGGACTACATTCAGTTAAAGACTTAGGGTCTCACTGAGTAAAATAGTATTTTATATCAGACTAGATTCAGTTAAAGACTTAGGGTCTCACTGAGTAAAATAGTATTTTATATCAGACTACATTCAGTTACAGACTTAGGATATCACTGAGTAAAATAGTATTTTATATCAGACTACATTCAGTTAAAGACTTAGGGTCTCACTGAGTAAAATAGTCTTTTATATCGGACTACATTCAGTTAAAGACTTAGGGTCTCACTGAGTAAAATAGTATTTTATATCAGACTACATTCAGTTAAAGACTTAGGGTCTCACTGAGTAAAATAGTATTTTATATCAGACTACATTCAGTTACAGACTTAGGGTCTCACTGAGTAAAATAGTATTTCATATCAGACTACATTCAGTTAAAAGTTTGGGGCTTCAGGGAGTCACATAGTCTGTTATATCAGACTAACTTTTGCAGTCCAAATTAAAACTTATAAAATATTTTTATTATTTGCTTAACCAGCAGAGAGGGGTCATTATAGTACATAAACAATTTCAAGTCCTTGAAGTGAATGATAATATAAGTTCTCTCTTCACTTCCTCTGGTTACAGTAGTCTATTTTCATTTACTTGTAGACAAATATTGAATTTTCATTCTGAAATGTGCCAATGGGAAGTAAAAGTCAATAAATGAAGGTAAATGTTAGTGAATTGTTTTTATTGTAAATTCTGTCTTCAAGGGATTGTTAAGAGGCATTCTAAAAATTTGTAGGTGTATGAGGGACGCTGAATGAATTAATTTGCGCCATAACAATTTTCAGTCACATGCATACATGTCAGGAAAACAAAATCTGGAGATTGGGTGAAAAATCAGGTGATTTTTTCAGAGTGTGTAAATTTGTGAATTTTGTGAAACACATGCGCCATACTTTGTAACCAATCATACCTTAGTCTCAGAAACGGGATTATTTTCAGTCCATCGGATGTCAAATCCATGTGTGTCCTGAATTATCCATGTTTTAATGTTAAAATGTCGACTCATCAATTTAAGATACTCTGTGATATATAGACAAGTGGTTGCCAAGCAAGATACGCCCACTTTCCTGATACATTTTCAGTATATCAAGGGCAGTCACCTATCTGTGTCAAATCATACCAAAAATCTAATTTGTGCAAGATATTGTTGATTTAAACAAAGACACATTATTTAATAAAATTCTGACATAAACTGTCACCTCTATCGCTAAGAAATTTTGATGCCTTTTTACTAAGTCATGGGCAATAACTCAAATTCTGTTGATCGAAAAATTCAATCTTGACTAAGATCTCATCATTATAAATGATCATACCAAATTTCATTTAAATCGGATGAAAACTGAACTGCACCATTGTGTTCACAAACAAATTTTGACGCGTTTTTCATAAATCAAGGGCAGTAACTCAAAAACCGTTCATCAAAATATAGCCAACTTCAGACTTGACCAAGATCTCATCATCATAACTATTCACAACAAATTTCATTTAAATTGGATGAAAACTGTAGTCTCTATTGTGTTTACAAACAAATTTTGACGCATTTTTCATAAGTCAAGGGCAAAATCTCAAAAACCGTTCATCGAAAAATCCTGAAAATCGAACTTGTCCAAGATCTCATCAATTTAAATGATCACACCAAATTTCATTCAAATCAGATGAAAAGTGTAGTCTCTATCGCGTTCACAAGCCAATTTTGACGTGTTTTGGCTAAGTCAAGGGCAATAACTCAAAAACCGTTCATCGAAAAATCGTAAATATCGAACTTGTCCAAGATCTCAACAATATAAACGATCACACCAAATTTCATTCGAATCATATGAAAACGGTATTTCTATCGCGTTCACAAGCCAATTGTGGACAGACGGACCGACGGAGGGACATGGGTGACGACAATATAGGTCCACATTATAATATGGGCATATAAAAACTGTTGTCTCTATTGCGTTCACAAGCCAATTGTGGACAGATGGACAGACGACAATATTCGACCACATTATAATGTGGGCGTATTAAAATAATGTCAAGGTGAAATGATGTTTCAGTCAGCATCATCCAAGCCCTCTAAATTAAATGGTACCGGTTGCTGGCAGGCCTATATCTACATGTAACATTTATGCTATCAGTGTCCCCGATACTTATAAAAACTTTAGAAAACCTCTTTACAATCCCTTTAAAAATAAAATCAATGTACCTTAACAACAGTGACATCATTTTTGTTGATTTTACTGCTTTTCTCTAAATCCTTCAAGGCGCTTTCTTTACTGTATTTATTGCCTAGACCTGGATTCATCTTATTGACTAGTTTCTCGTGTCTAGCTTTCTCTCTTATCTTTGTTCGTTTTTCTGCTTTCTTTTTCCTTCTCTCCCTCTTCCTATCTGTTTCAGACTTCTCAGTTGTGCCTTTAAGTTCACCTTTAACCTTGGCCTACAAAATCAATATCAAACATGAACGCTAGCTTGACAGGCAAGATCACACAGTTAAATCAGTTAAATGTTTATATTATGCATTGATTGTCATCTACAAAAACATAGCATATTTCATCAATCTACAGAATAAAACTTTTTTTCTTTTCCTTATACAGAATATCTACTAATTTATTTCAAAATCTCATTTTAAATTTTTGGAAACATTTTGAAATCAACATCAGAATTCCAAACACATTGTTTTCCAAAATCATACTTCTATTTCGTCCCATCCATAAACATAGTTTGTACTTTTTTGATCAATGATCAACAATTTTTCAAAATATATCAGAACAATAAAATCCTTAAGTTTTCTTGCTTTAAAATGATATTGTAGTCATTGATCATTTGCCCAAATTGAATTATTACAATTATTTAGTACCAGTATACATACCAAGCATTACCAATTTATACGAAATTGTTATTCTCCATTGGGGTAGTAAGGAGACCAAACCTGTCATTATCCTCAAAACCGGTTGGACTTTATTTTAGACTTGGTTGATTAGAAACTTATAGAGCACTTTATTCTGATAGACTTGGTTTTTAAGAACATGACTGTCCCTATTTATTTTGAATATTATTATTTGAAAATTACCATTTTAAGGTAGCCTCACACCATAGTGATTACCAGTTTGCGTTCGGTTGTGAATAATGAAAGTGGCCAGAAGTGCAAATTGAAACTCGCAACTCAGTTGCATAAGGGTGGTGTTCAAAACTTAGGACCGATATCATATTCCAACTATATGCAAACTGGTGTCAAGGCCACTTTAATTATATCTTGAAAGGTCACAAGAAGAAAAACATTCGACTTTGAAACTTTATCCATAGAAAAAATATTTCTTACCTTAATTTCTTCAGGTGCAACAAGTTGAGCATCACTCTTAGAAACTGGTGCCACTTCTTCCATTGCTATTGATGGTAAATTAGATATAACACGTAACTCTGGTTGAATCTAAAAGTATATATTTTCAAAATGTAATTAAACTTTTACTAGTTAAAAACATCCTATTCTAAATCCAACAATTTCTATTTCATACTTACATGATTTACAGTCCTATAGATAGAGACTATTTGAATATAACATTAACTTGATAGAGTATGCAATGGGAAAGCCACAAGTGTCTACTCCATCTTGAATTTAAACTGTCAAGGGCAGTATCAGTCAGCATAATCAATTGATCTAATATACTAGATTATGATACTTTATCTGTTTTCAGACAGAAAATACTGTTGTGTATGGGTCAATTATGATTGAAAAATTTCTTTAACAATTTAACCCACCAAATTTTAGTTTTGGCTAATCAAGTAAAATTTTGCTTTGCATTTCTCAAAAATTCGCTAGCAATCTAAAATGTTTCAGTAGCAAACCTTCAAATATACAATTTGATTTGTTGTGATAATTTTGATTTTGGCTAATCAAACGAAAAAACCAAGAAGGGGTCATTTTGAATTGCAAACTGCAATGCAGTACGGCTAAAATTGAACCCTGCTGTAGTTAATGAAATAGTTGAAGTAAGAACACAATAATAGTGCTTGTATCAACTTACATGTTTAGGTGTGTAATGGAAGTTAGATAAAGCATCAAGTTTAATAAATAATGATTGCATCATCTCTTTTATTACTTCTCTTTCAGGATTTCTCTCTTCTTCATCTTCTTCCTATAATACAGAATATTAGTCCTCTGATTAAATACAGATCTAGATGTATTGTTTTGTATTTTACATGAGTTTACTGCACATCTTTGATCAGTATAATCAAACTAAACTCTGGTTCTATTGTTTTATTTGCTATCATTTTTGATATAGTCACTTCAGTTAGGGTCTATAGACGGGCTTCCTTACCATTCCTCAAAATAATCTTTTGACCTAACCCTCTGTATTTTGTGAGAGAGAGAAGAAATTTGATTGGTTATAGCAGATGTCATCAGATTAGGTCAAAAGGTTATTTTGACAATTGTTTAAGAGGCCAGTTTTTAGATCCTCACTGAAGTGACTATATTAAAAATAAAAGCTAACAAAAACAGATCAAAAGGTTTGGTCTAATTTCAATTAGACTGATCTTTGATCTGACTGGAAATCTTTTTTTAATTACGTTCAGCAGAAAATTACCCAATAGCAGCAAAAGTTCAATTTGTAGGAATATCCCAGAATTTCTCAAGTATAGTAAGGAAATCTCTATTGAAGAGAAAAAGTATCAAATGACTCAGAACGTATGAAGAATAGCAATTTTCATCAAGCATATGGAATCAGCCTAGGAAAAAAATTTGAAGTAAAGATAAAATTTTGATAATGTAATAGAATTGAAACCAGTTACTCTACAATTCTGATAAAAGGACGAATTTGTGCTTAAACCATGGCTTTGTGATCAAAAAACTTGATTTATTTTGAAAACCATTTATAAAATTTCAGAATACAAACAGATTGAAAATGGAAATTCACAAATTTTAGTAGCAGTTTTTAATTACATATTAAAATCATGGGTGTATTAACTCTTACCTTGTCTTTTTTCTGTTGTTTAATATATTCATCTTCATATATCTGGGCTAGACTTTGTTTACTTTTTTCCTGATCTAATACAATTCGTTTTTTATATTCCATAGTATTTTCTGTTGGCTTGACTTTTCTCTCTACATCATCCCATGCCTACAAAAGCCTTAAATCATTCAAAAGGAGCTCTTCAAACATTAATTCACAAAATCTATTTAACTGAGTTGAACATACTAATATTCATGTCTATAACAATTCAGCATAATTTATAGTTTAATAACATGAAAACGAGAGATAGTAGGAAATACTAACAATTGATTAACTTCGCAAAGAATTTGAATTTTGATTCTCAAATATCAAATTTCATAATCGATAAAGCCCAACGCAGACGAGGAACATTTTAAGCGAACAATAGTAAAAATTTTGTTTCGATCATTTATTTCACCGTCTGCGGATTACAGAAATACGAACAAAAATGTACGTGAGAATTGTTCGTGAAAAAAAAAATCAATTCTTTGTTCGCCGTCTGCATTAACGACGAACATTAGCACTGAACATTCATTGACAAAAGACTAATCAGCGATCGAAGCCAGACTACATGACACTCAAAATGGCGACGTCCAGTGAATCCACCAACACAAAATTTTGGACTGTGGAGAAGGAGCAGATTTTAGTAGATATGTGGTCGCAATCTGCCTGTTTGTTTATGATTTCTTCGCCCGACTATTCAGATAGAAACAAGAAGTACACTGCGATGCAAGAAATAACACAAGACCTGGAAACAACCGGTAAATTTACAAGATTGTCGAACACACCCTGCTCTTTACGACGTTGAATCCAGGTACGGACCCAAATGCTATTTCATGTGATTTTCCGTGTCCCTGGCGTATTGTTCGAGCTAAATATTCGTCGTCTGCGGAATTATGTTTGTCGTCTGCGGATAACGGAAAATAAATATATTTGTGCGATGTTTTTGTTCGTAGACAGAAATGTTCCTCGTCTGCGTTGGGCTTTAAATGTCAAAGTTACATTTTCTTCAGTGTTCCCGTTAACAAGTAATAATTTCTCCCACATAGTTTGCCTTTGGCAAATAACACATCTAACAATAAACTAATATAACTGACTAAAAGAATTTAAACTAGCGCTTGTCAAATTATTATTCCATGTTCTACCACAATATCCAAATTTAGTCCCTATTAGAAAAAAGATTGATAAAAAATAATGACCTTGTCTTTAATTCTCTGTAAAATAATATCTTCTATATTTTTAGAAGTTTCTTCAGTTATCACAGGAACTGAAATAGATTTAGGAATTGTAACAGGAAATATTACAGAAACATAGATTGAAATGGTTGACATTCTCACTCAAAGAAGTATATATTTTCTTCACTCTGCTCATATGTATATATATCACATTACAAGGATTGTAAAGAGGCTTTCTAAATCTTTTAAGTGTACTAGGGACACTGAAAGCATCAACTTGCACCATTCCAATTTTCAATCTGTGGTTTCAACAATTCCACTAAAACTAATAAAGATGTCACTAATCGCATAATATACTTTATCACATAAGGCCCTTTGCAATTTGTGAGGCAAACCACAGACGTCTGATTGAAAATTGGAATGTCGCAAACTTTCAGTGTCCGCGATACACATACACTTACAGGAAATCTCTTCACATTCCCTTCAAGTTAAATGCTATCATCAACAAATGCAGCATTTTACATCAACAACATTTTATATTTTCTTGTCAGCTCATTTGACCTGCATCACTTGAAAATTGGATTGGAAAAATTGATACTATCTATCTATATGCCTAACCATCTGAGCTCCAACAACCCTGCGGAATTTGTTCCCTTCTAATCAACTTACTCATTTTTGTTGTGTGATCAAATTGTAAATGTTCTTCCAGTAAACTATTTTCTGGACGTAAAGTGGAGCCAACTTCACCAGACATCTGCCAAGGTTTTGAAGCTAAATTGGACACTTCTAATTTGGTTATCTGTTTCTTCAGCTAAAGTTAAAAAAACAATATAAAAATATAAATCTTAACCAAAGATATTTTTCTATGTATTTACTAACACTAATCTACACTCCAGAATTCTATGCAGTTACAAACAACATTATACATAAAAATTTTTGCACCTGATTTGGTTGATGAAGACAGACAATGCCATGCAGTGTGAAATGAGGGAAATTTGGTCAGGAATTAGCCTATTTTTTTCCATTTTCAACTGTCTAGAAGGGATCTTTAAAGTGTACATCTTGTTGGCCTCTGTTATTTTACCATTTGAAAGACTAGACACTTTTGCCCTCGGTTCTGCATCACTGTCGAGAGGAAACTGAGTTGAAAAATCTGACATGTATTATCTTGACCTATGCAGTCGCTGAAACTGGACCTTCAGGTTACCATCCATCTCACTAAATCACCTATCAAGGATAGGTTGAAGTTGAGTCACAGAATTTTGTACCTAAAAATATCATCATTTTCTTGGCAATAGTATACATAAACTGACCTTTTCTTGACGCATCTCAAAAGATGACTTTGTTTCTTCTTTTCTACCACCTCCTAGAACTTCATTAATGTCTTCTCCTTCACTTTCATCTTCTCTTAATAATCTATTCTGATCTTTAGTTTTCATTAATTCATTAAAATCATTTTCTTCACCATCTTCCTCTTCTTCTTCATCCTCTTCCCCATCTTTTCCATCATCCTCATTTTCCTCTTCCCCGTCTTCATCATCTTCATTTTCCTCTTCATCATCCTCATTTTCCTCTTCCCCATCGTCTTCATCCTCTTTCACATCTTCCTCAGCTTCTTGATCTTCTTCCAAATTCTGACTAAAATCCACAGAATAATATTTATAAGAACTTGTTTGGTTACAGAAAAAGACCATTATGTCCCTAGGTCTAATCCAGTATCATATCAGATTAGTGATTATACATCTATCATGACTACAAGACTACAATTAAGAATACAATACACAGGTCCAATAAATATATATATAAATAAAGTTTCTAACTGACCTTTCCTCTTGATCTTTAAACCTGACATTTTTCTCTCTACTTTCTGGCAGGTCAGCATCATCAAAGAATTCTGAATACATAGCATTCCTAGCATCCTCACCCTGTAAATCACAAAATTAGTAAACAAGATTATTATATGCTGACAGTCATAGTAGTTATAGTTATATCAGGTTGGTTTGAGATTTTCATTGCTAGACTAGGATCTGATGCATGTTAGAGATTTTCATCATGGATACAAGCAATCAAAAATCCACACAATTTAGATATTTCAAAATTGTTTTTAAGATCAAAATCTTAGTCTGGCAAATACAGCAAATTGACAATGATGATATATATTGCTCAAACTTTATCACAGAAATGACTCTGAATGAGTCCCTTTTAATTTCCATTTTATTCTGTTATTCAGCATGTTACCAAAAAAAAAAAAACAATTCTATTCATTGATGACAAAAGATAAAAAACCACGAAAAATGTCAAGAATGTGCTAATTCACAATGAATATTAATGTAACTGGAATTTTATCACATGTCAGAATTGTGGATGGTTGTTGAAAAATGTATATCAAATATTTTGTGAATAAAAAATTTTTGAAATGTCAGCTAATTGTTAACACTTTTAGATGCAAAATCAAAAACACACTGTATAAAGTTCACATAAAATTTTCTTCTTCAAGTAATCAGGATCAAATTTATAGATTTCAGGTGTAAGGTAGGTAGAACGAAATGTAAACCAACCTCATCATCAGTTATATCTTGAAATAAATCTATATCTTCTTCTTCTTCATCATCATCTTTTACATCTTCACCTTCCTCTCTCTTTCTCTGTCTTTCATCACGATTCTCCTGCTCTGTTAAAAATGTTTCTAATTGGGATAACTTAAAGAAGTTATCATCCACAATGCTGGGTTTAGATTTTTGAGCTGACTTGGATTTGGAAGGCTCATTGACTTTCTTGTCTGGTTTAAGAATATTTTCATCTGCATCACCTGCTTCCACAGCATCAAAATCAAAGTCATTTTCATCTTCCGAATCTGACTGGTCGCCTTTATCTAACTGTGATTTATATTTAGATATTTCATTATCCAATTCACTTTCATCTGAATTTTCTTCCAAATCTATTTCTGATTCAAGCTCTGAATCCACAATGTCATTCCCCCCAATGTCAAGTTTCTTAGTTTTTTTCTTTTTTGTTTTAAACTGTATAGAGTTTTTACTAGCTACAAGCTGTGAAACATTAGTTAATAACTGTACGATATGTGGATCATTATAAAGTTCTAGTTCTTGCCAAATTTGCTCCTCATCAAAATCGTCAGTAATGAGTTCTGGCAAGGCTTGTGATGGTTTTTCTCCATTCTCTTGACATGATGAATTCAAATCATACAGCTGTTTGGTAGACCTCTTTAATTTATTGGCTAACTTGGTCTGAATACTGTAAAAATAAGTGAAACATAGTTAAACTGTCTGCGATAATGTGCTCAGTTTTTTGTTATGTCAGTTGATGAAACTATTACCAGTCACAAGACTAATGCTTTGGCTTTAGGCCTACTATCTAACTACATTGAGCTTTGAATTTAATTTTTTCTTACATTTCATCAATATTCAACATAAAATTGGTCATAGAATATCTGCGGAGCCATAAAAATATGGTTCAGTGATTTTACATTTAAAATAGACACACTTATCTCCATTCTGTAAAATCATGTTTACAAAAAATAACTTTTCCAATAATGCCATGGTTAACATTTTCATCAACAATGTCAATGTAAGACTATGAGTAGTTTTTTGTAGTTGATATTTTAATTTGTTCACAAGTGCCAAAATTCGATTCAGAAATCATTGTAGTCAGAGAGTAGTGAAAGAGGTATCCGGTCAAAACGATCTGCTAAAACGGTATGATAAAACAGAATGTTGATGGTCTGGTCTTTGGCTAAAACCTGATACAATCAATATCAATAAGTAATCTTTTCCTGGAGATTAGAAAATAAGTAGGAATAATCAAGATATGATTAATTTTACTTAAGAAATTCTTCTGGTTTCTTCGTAACAGTATAAAATTCTTCCAGAGTTTTTTCCACGAGGGACTCTGCGAGGGCTGACATTTTGGTTTCTTCAAAAAACGGAACACTGGTGACTTGATTTTAGCATCGAAGTAAATTTTCTTTTGAATTGCAAATTTCTGAAACATCCGACAATTTTTCTTTTCAAAATCTGTTTTACTTGTCCAATAGATAATTTGACACAAATGAAATTAAAATCATGTCGTTTCAAAAAAATTTATATTTTAATCATTTAAATCTGGGTTTTGTACGTTTCAGTCTCTTTTCGGGCGCCCTCTATAAACAAGTAAGCTTATTGCAAGAGGAACTGTAAGTGTCTAGATAGCCAAAGAACATTTGTCTCAATACTGTTAGTACTTGAGGACTTAAGATAATTTCGAATTTGTGCCATATACGATGTCAAGAATTTTTGTGCAGTTACAGGGGTTTTACATGTCTACCGACTAGTAGACTACATAGCTAACTTTTATCATCCGAAATATCTGCCTCTTCTTGACTTGTTCAGCATCCATTCTGATCTATAATATATGATTTTCGGTTCAGTTGGGTCAGAAAAAAATTCTGCTTTATGGATCCTGGGTCCAACCTCCCTTCTAATCTAAGAGATAGAATTCCTTTAATAATTTCTAATGATTAATCTTTGTGCCCTTGCAACATTTAGCTACATCTGACTGAAATTTAATTGGATTAGAACAAATGATATCATTGACAGACAAGAAAACCTTTTGCAATCACTCTAATAACCTGACTGGCTCTTCACTGCCTCAATTTTCAGCTCTTGATAACGTCGTTTTATTGATCTCATTAATTAATCATTTGTGATGAAGATCTAGTAGTAATTCTTTTTTTTTAAAAATTCAACCCTTAATTAATTCTGACTTGTTTTTTAGTTTGAAGTAGGATCTGGTATTTGATAATCTTACACAATTAGTTACTCACCAAAAGCTATTGAACATATTTCTATTTTTTGCAGACAATTTGTTTCAAGATAATAACATAATACATAATGAGTATATTTGGAGGAACTTCTTCTTTTGGAACTCCTACTGTTTTTGGACAATCTACAGCTCAAACTCCAAAGAATCTAAACCCAATGAAGGACTTTGAGGTAGTATGATATCATTATTATTCCTGGAAGCTCCAATTTTTTTATTGTTCCATACATGTAGTATTTAAAAGAATTTTGGCAACTATAAAAATTGGAATCCACAAATTAACATCCCCATGACAAATTCATGAAATAAATTTTATTATTTTGTGTATTTAAAGAATTGTTTCAATGTAATTATATATTCCTCACTGTTTTCAGTTGCATTAAAGCTCTAAATTGCTTAACACTGCATGAGTTATTCAGAGTATATTCTTTAAAGTTAATAATCTAAATTAATACTTGTTTTACAAAAAATAGCAAACCTACAACAAAATTGATTGTGAGATTTTTTCTTAAACAGGACCCCTGATGTCCATCTCAACTCATTAGATGAAAACAAACTCACTTAATCTTTCAAAGAGATAATGCAATTGTTCAGGCCTTATCATAGGCTAGATAAGATCAGCAAAATTATAACAATGAAGTAACATTTGTATTTTCAGGTTACATCTCCCCCAGATGATAGTGTTAGTTGTTTAAAATTTAGTCCTGGTACTTTGCCTTCAACTTTCCTTATCGCTGGTAGTTGGGATAACAATGTAAGTACAGTACATAATATGTACTTTTCTTCAATCAAATTATCAAAGTGAAGAATAAAGCAACTCTCAAAATTCAAGCACATAGGGTGTTTTAGCCATACCTATTCAAACAAAATGTGTAAAATGAAACAGATGAATTTGTACATTTTAACAATATTATTTCTCCATTATTTACCAATAATTATTTCTTTAAAAAGGGGGCAGGGATCATTCCTTATTTAAAATTGTCTTTTAAAATGCATATGTTGCATAAATCCTATTTTAAAATGTATTTTTTAGGTACGTTGTTGGGAAATTCAACAAAATGGACAAACTGTACCAAAAGCTCAACAGTCACATACTGGACCTGTATTAGGGGTTGATTGGAGTGATGTAAGTAATGATACAAAAACAAAATAATTTTAACTGCATGGTAGTGTAACATTGTTACCATTTGCTGCAATCTTTAGCAAGTGAACAGTCCAAAATGGAATGAAATGAATGGTGATTTACGACCTATTTTTCTGCACCATGATGGTTAATGAAAATGGCAACACCATGCAGGGTGCAATTAGCCGCATTAGTCTGCTCTTTTTCGATTTACAACTGTCGAGGGATCATTAACATGCGCACTCTGTAGTACACAGGGCCTCTGTTTATTGTCCCAACGACTAGATGCTTTTTTCTATGTCAGCCCTGCTTACCAGCATCACTGAACCTATCTCAATTGGAGCAAGTGTCTAACCTGAAATTCAGGTTCACAAAAGTAATATAATAAACATGGTATCATATCAAAGCAAAAGATGAGAAAACGTCTAACATGATTTGAGAGTCTTCTCTATAAAATTTTCATTTATATTTCAGGACGGAACAAAAGTCTTCACAGCCTCTTGTGATAAAACAGCTAAAATGTGGGATTTAAGTAGTAACCAGTTTATGCAAGTAGCAGTGGTAATTGATTAGTTTTCTAATACATGTATTTTTATCAGTCCTCAAAATTTTCATTTTCTCTGGCACACATCCAAAACTATTGAAGCGAATTAACATGTTTCTCCCGCATGTCGTCATTTTTACAATTTCTTATGTAAATACAGAAATTTAAGAATATTAATGAAGTATGTGCAGGCCATCTTGTTTTGATATGGTGAACCACAGTCCAATTATTAATTGCTAAGGGGGCATCGTTTGAATAACAATTTTTGTCAATTTTTGAATTTGTAGTGAAAACAAAGTTGATTTTTTAAGGTTTCAGTCTGTTTTGTTGTGTTTTGAATGTATTTAGTTTCTGTTTTCTTTTTTTATATTTTCAGCATGATGCTCCTATCAAGACTGTACATTGGATTAAAGCACAAAATTACAGTTGTTTAATGACTGGTAGCTGGGATAAAACATTAAAGGTACCACATCTTTTTATATCTATTTGAATTTTTGAAAGAAAAGAGTTGTTGCTCTTAATGTGTATTGAAAACGTTGTATAACATTTAGTTTTCTATCACATAGTTAATTAATGTATATATATAATCCACAAGGGAATTATCCACGAGCAGTTTTTTAAACATTGGGTGCTTTTCGTTTATTTTTTTTTGAAATTTTCTTACTTCAAGCTGGTTTGAAAGGAACCTATGTAAATTTCATTTTCAGTTTTGGGACACTAGATCACCTAATCCTATCTTGTCAATTCAACTACCAGAGAAAGTTTATTGTGCTGATGTTGTAAGTAATACCCATTCTTGCTAAAAGATCTCTTCAAACAATACTCCCTCCAACAATTAATTTCTTCTAAAGCTGGTATTGTTATACAGTATTGTCTTAAGATTGGTGAAATCTTCACTTTCAGAATTTGTAGAATCAACAGAACATTCAATAAAACAAGTTGGAACAGAATTCAGACATATCCACTTTCATGCCTTTCGATTGGGGGCGGAATTGGAACAGACAGAACCTGTTTGGAACTTAACAAACAAGCACCACCATGTATGTCTTGTATGAAATTGACTGTGATTATGTCAAACAATCCAGCGTTTCTTTGTATTATTGTGGGGTTTATGAAGGTTTCAAAGTTTATGACAATTTGATTTCTTTAGAAATATCCAATGGCAGTAGTTGGAACGTCTAATAGAGGAATCATTATTTATCAGTTAGAAAATCAACCACGAGAATTTAAACGTGTAGAATCCCAGCTAAAGTATCAGGTAAGCTTTGAGGTTATTATCCACATGTCAAACTTTGCAATTTCTACAGTTCAGTTGAATTTGGAGAGAATAAGGAAAGATAGAGAAGGAAATCAAAAGCGATTTCCATTCCAGATTTTACTATCTGACTTCAATCTAATAATTTTTCAACCTGGGTTTCCCCTGTCAGTGATGCATTTTTTTCGATCATATAGCTACGTATCAAGTTTCATGAAAATTGGTTGAAGACGTGTGGAACAATTATATTTAATGTATTCGAGTTTATGGGGTTAACAAGGGTGTCAAAATTGTTTAATAAGCAATAAATGATAACTATCCTAAAGATGACATTAAGATCATCTGACACCACTAAACTGTGACAATATGGTACAGTTTTAAATAGTTGAATTCAGTCTTTGAACAAGAAATAAAACAGATTGAAAGGAAGTGGTAAATACCATATGAAAAAGTCAGAAGTTTAAGTATCAGTAAGTATCAGTATCTTGTATTTTCAGTCTCGTTGTATTAGTATATTTATGGATAAGAAGACCAACACACCAACAGGATTTGCTCTAGGAAGTATTGAGGGCCGTGCTGGTATTCAATATGTTAATCCTACCAACCCTAAAGATAATTTTACCTTTAAATGTCATAGGTCTAACGGTGCATCAGGCAGTATGCAGGATATTTATGCGGTAAGCTACTTAAAACAAGTAACTGTTCATCACAATCTGTTTCAATACAGATATTTCATTCCAAATACACCCTGGCTTAATTCACTAATTCTGTGATCAAAGGACATCTGTAGGGGATGCGTATTTACAAATTCAACCTTCAGCCAATCAACAGCTATGTAAAAACCATCACTTTTAAGAAATTCAGCAATATTCATTATTGAACTTTGACTTATATTGTAAGCCACATAATGATGATAAACACCATCAAGTTAAACTTGAATTAAAGCAGAATGTTGTCAGATCTATATGGAATGTGTGAACAACCCAATGGAAAGCCTGAAATATATTGTCTACAACTGTATGTAAAACATGGTGTTATTGAGCTGTTTCTACTTCAATTTGAGGTACAGATACAACCATATGTTGTACTGAATGCTTTTTTTCTTTAAGTTAATGAATAAGCTATATAGCAGGAAATGTTCAAAGTTCAATAAATCCTCTATTATTATAAAGTGAATCTGTATTATGTCTGATGAAATATTACAGGTTAACGACATAGCATTCCATCCAGTTCATGGTACTTTAGCTACAGTAGGTTCAGATGGTAGATTTAGTTTCTGGGATAAAGATGCTAGAACCAAACTGAAGTCTTCAGAATTATTTGATCAACCTATTACATGCTGTAATTTTAATGCACAAGGAAATATCTTTGCTTACGCTACCAGCTATGATTGGTCAAAGGTAAGAAAATGAGCATTCTTTTGCCATGCAGATAGCTATGAAATATTAAGCAGAAATTTGCTTTGTTTAATATCTTAAATTGTAAAGAGATTTATTGAATTTTTATGTGTATCTGGGACACTGTAAACATCGAATTGCACCATTTTAATTTTCAATTGGGCGTCAGTGGTTGACGTAATTCTACTGAAACTTTATGGACATCACGATCACAAAGGGCCTTATATAATGTTAGCAGATTTTGCGATAGTGATGTCATTGTCCCCAATACACATACATAGTTTAGAGAAATCCTCAATTCCTTTAAGAAGAATCAAGAAGGTTACAGTCTTGGCCCACACAGAGAACTTACAAAAAGTGAATCAATATCAGAATGTCTTTGGTCATAGTGTTTTTTGAAAATGTTTTCGGGATGAATTTTTTTTAATTTCAGGGACATGAAGGCTATGATCCTCAAAAAATGAAGCCACATATTTTCTTACGTTCCTGTTTCGAAGAATTCAAGCCATCAACAAAGAGATAAAGTGAAAATTATCAAACCTTGTAAATAAATAATATCGCTTATTGCAACATGACTTTCAAAGTGCTTTAACATAGCTACTGGTAAACAACCTATAATTATGTATGGAACTGTATTTTGCATAGTTGTTGCCTTCACAAAATGTTCAAATGAAATTAAGGTATCATTTTGTAATTTAACATACTTTTTTTGTGGACCAAGAAACAAATAGGTTATGTTTAAGGACAGGTTCACTATCTGTTTGACCAATCGGTCCTTTATTATCAGAAACAGGAATATTTATCTAAGCTTATCATTAACCGTGATCACAGCTTTTTTGAAGGAATTATGCGACTTTTGCACATTAATTTTTAGTAATTCTGATGTCTAATAAAGCCTTCATACATTCAAGACCCAGATCAACCCTCGAAAATAGTGAACCTGTTCCTTTTAAGTTTCTCAGTGGGCAATAGATGTGTCCTAGTAGTATTATATGTTTAAGCTAAAACAATACTGTGTTGCTTTTCTGTATATATTTTGTTTCTTTATCATGTTATAGGGAAAATTTATATGTAGTAAAATCACTGATCATCTGTCAAAAATTCATTGATAATAAACCATGTTGTTTTTACCAGTCTCTATCTAGAATCCAGTGAAATCATCTTAAGGGTTGAATAAGCTTAGATATAGCTGAATTAATATAGAATTACAAGCTGATCGAGCTCAAATTCAGTTTATATATCTATTTTCAAAAATAATGTGTGAAATCTGGCCACGTATTCTCAAAACGCCCTTAGGGCTAGGATGTCCTAGGTACTTATCATCTAACATTGATTGTAGGACATCTAAGATTGTTTCAAGAATATGTGGCCTGATGCCTATACAGTTATTAAAATTGAGCTCCATCAGTTAGTAAAGAGAAATATTTAGACTCAATCCAATTCCTTTATTTTGTGTCAATTTTTTGATTCATTTTTTGAGGTCCTCAATAAACTTTTTAATGTTTTTCCTTGATCAATGAAGATAGAAACATGAAAATTGAGCCAGGTTGCGACAAGCTGTGCATGTTCCAGGTTTCCGCACAGTTTAGAAATATTTAAATAAGCTCTTACCAAAGACCTAAAAAAAAGGTGGAGAAATGAAAAAATGATATGGAGTTTTACGTCCTACTTTTCTGCACCATGTGGTCTAATGAAGACGGGCAATGCCACGCAGGGTGCAATGAGGGAAATTTTGCCAGGACAGTAGCACACAGGGAGGTTTATTGTCCCATCCTAACAACTAGGCGCTTTTTCCATGTCAGCCCATCTTACCTGCATCACTGACAGGCGGAAACCGGGTCGAAAAATCCAAAGTATTATCTCGACCTATGCCGGGATTGTACCCTGGACCTTCAGGTTAGCGAGCAAGTGTCTCACTCACTGAGGCACCGCGGCTCCAAAAAGGTGGAGAAGAAAACAAAATATTAATACTGGATTTCATAATATCTTTATTTCATTTCATTGCTTCATTTAACAATATAACACAATAATCACAATGTTTTAGTTAACTTTAGAGTTTACTAATGACACACAAAGAAACACCTATTATTACCATTACCATACCAATATATGTTTCTGAAACAATAAAACACAGGGTTACTGGGCTGGGATTGATCCAAAACATAAAGCAAATGCAATCCATTATATTTCCAGATACAATAAATAAGAATACAACTTATTCTCTCCAAAATATAAGTCAACAGCATGTGTTTATATTTAAATGCATAAGATATGAAAAACATCATTTCCTAATTATAATATTTTTTGCTTGATTTGTAGGCTTTCTTTAGTTATTAGTGCTGCAATACTATATCATTTACTTAAGGGAAACTTCAATTGTTAAGCTCAGTCTCATTGTGCACCATTGGCAATAAACCCTTGTAGCCTGCAAAGTTCCTTACCTAAATTTTTTTAATTTAACACCGCTATATTTACATCATTTAAAGCAATCAGAGTACTTAGTATTGTATGTTTGCAATTGCATTGCTTCAGAAAAGCATCAGACCATCATATCACGAATACAGGTTTTGACATGGTCTTATTAACCTGTATTAAACTAAGCCCACTACACTTCATTTAGTGGGTGTGAAAATGAGATTGGTACTATTTGAATCTGACCAATTAAATCGGTAAAACAGAAATGAGGTCATGTAAACAAGATACAACATCGCAGCTGCCTGTTGAAGAACACAGTCTTTCAGTAAATATTCTTTAACGAAAATCTTCATTAATTCTGTACCGTCCATATTAATCAAAATATGTAATGGCACGCTGCTTTCGTTTTTACGTTCGCAAACAAAACTTCATAATGAGTGATTTGTTCTGATTGGCTGAAATTTTACCACCAAAACAGAGGCAATTTGATTTATTTAGCTTTATGAATACGTAATTTTCTCACTTTATTACCATAGTCTTGAGGAAGTATGACGAATGGGGGGCTTAGTTTGGAAATAATGGCATCAGACTGGAAATCAAAAAAATCAAGTTAAAGATCTACAGATCAAACATAATTTACCTTTAGATCCTATATGTTCACCTAATAATTTGCCTGATATACTTGTAAATATAAATGTTAAAGAATTTGTAATAGGTACCGCTAATGATAAATCTGTAATAAAATTTATACAAGGAATACTGTGTTGATAAAAAGATCCTGCTTCTTAAAGGTATTAGTATATGCATTTCGAATGATAAAGAAAACATCTTGGTCACAACTCTTAAGCAATTTACTTGTTGTGCTTTCTGGAACCTGTATGCTGCACTCTAGATTCTTAACAGTAACTCTTTAGGCTGGTGTATCATTTGAAGTTACACATTTCAATTTTGTATTGTGGAATTTTCATGAGATAAATAATTGGCAATGTATTTGTTTAAGGATTGACTTTTAAGAGCACAAAACAACAAAAAATAAACTTTAATTTAACAATAAACAATACACACCTGCTGATGATAATGTTATATAAAATAATATTGAACCACACTGATTTAATACAAAAGGTATCAAATACTGAAAGAAACAACAGAAAGTTCAAATACTGAAACCAAAAGAATAAATCGAATACTGTAAGATAGTAGACCACACCCATATACGCCCTTCACGGCATGCGCATGTTAAAAATGAAACATCCATTTTAAGTTTCATCAAATTCGGTTGAAAACTAAGAGAGTAATAGCATATTCAAGATTATGGGCAAGGGCAATAATTCTGCTTCTAACGGTCGAAAATAGCTCAAATTCGAACTTGATCTTCGTTTTATGAATATGTATACACATACTGAATTTCATTTGATTCCATCAAAAAATCTAGCTTTTAGAGCGTTTACAAGCACATTTTGACGGATGGACCAATGGGCGGACCTATGGACGGATGGACAGGGGTGCCAACAATACACGTCCACATAGAGAGATGTGGGTGTATAAAAATGAATCATAGGCTATATTGAAAGAGGACTCAAATAAATATTGATTACAAATATGACCTTCATTATAGTCTTTCAAGGTCAACTCTGGGCTTATTGTTTTAAAAATTAAAAAAGAAATTAATTTAAATGCAAGAAGACACCTTTTACCTATCCATATAAACCAAACAAACTAAAACAATTCATCACTTTAGAGTATGGTGATTTTAGATTGTAACAAATAGCCCACTGATAACAGATCAAATATTATATTGTTCATTTCAAATTCATTTTCTTACCTTCAAGTTTGTAAATAAAAATACAAGTTCATATAAAAATTGTTTGATGGCATTATCTTTTTTAATATTTTCAATTCCTTTACTGCCTTGTCTTATGAATGGATTAGTTCCACCCCATAAAGCTGCAACACATAACAACCAAACAGCATTCTCTGAAGAACAAATTTAAACACCAATGACTATCTTTATCACCTTTGAAGGTGTACTACCTCCAGTCCTGTCATTAGGGTGGGGTATGTGGCGGCTGGACTCCAGCAAGTAAGAATTAAGACTCAGCAAAACCTTCCTCAGTTCATCAGAGGTTGATTCATGTCTTTGTACAAAATAAAAAAGATATAGATTTGATACTTTTTTGGCACCTCAAAATTGTCAGAAGTGAGTTATCTGGGTTTTCAAAAGTACAAAATCTGAGCTCCAGCACCAATTCATTCCTGGCAACAACGGGGCTGACGACCTCTAGAATGACCAAAATGTTAGAATTTTAAAACTTGGTAAAAATGAGTCTTTGTCCATCAATGGACTTAGCTGGTGTTAAAACTGTACAACAGAATCCCTGACACCAGATAAGGTAAGCTTAATCATTGTCCAAGTTTAAGAAGGTAGAATTTATGGGTAGTGTTTTATACATTAGGGAAGGAAGTAATGAGGGCACATTATTCTTACCATATGGAATGTTGTTCGTTATGGTAATGTGGGTATGGCATTAATAATCATGCAAATTAGGCATTATTCACCAATGATATATTTTATCATAAAAGACACTCTTTATAACTTTACCTAGCTGCTCTGCATTTCCAATCATTTCATTCATGCATTACTGAAATTCAAAAAAATACATCGAGCCTAATGGTTTATAGATGTCATAAAAATTATGATGCCTTGGGCATATGGTTTTAGGTCACGCCCATGCCTGTTTGTTTCTGAATAATAGGCATCACGATATGTATGTCAATGGTTGACGTTAAAGGTACCGGACATCTATTTGAGTTCTCTTCAAATAATTTAGTTTTGCGATGTATTAATTTGAATATTTATTCTATAGCCTAACTGAATGAATGAAATTCATAATCATAATAAGTATGATTGATTCCAAAATCGTAGCCGTAACAGAGATCCAACTCTAAATCATTTGGTATCAAACACTACATTAATTCCGGGCCGGGGTAAACGAGTTCACGTATATCAATTCAGTCGACTTGCAATAGTGTAGACAAAGAATATCACAATATTTGATATCTTTTAGTGCATTTTTCCAATAGAAACCATAATGTCTGAGTAAGTAATAAGTATGTTTTAGATTTACCTGACTTGTAGCTTGTAGTACTTTGTTATACTTTGTATTGTGTAAATTTGCTCAATGAGTCGGACAACAAATAATTTCGAATTTTGTGATCTTATTGTTCAAAATGATACTTTCAAATTCATATCGATATATAATTTGATAACCTCATAGCCCACATAACTGTAAGGCTTCGTAATTTCATATGCAAGCTAAAAATTAAACGCGTTTTCAAGATCAAGGGCAATAACTCATTCTTAATATGTTTCGATTTTTAATTTTTCTAATTTCAATAGGGTTCATCCTTGGGTGATTACAAACATTCACACTAAGTTTCATCCCTCAAGGATTGTGCCATTTAGTGTGTTTACTAGCTTAAACTTGAACACTTTTTCAAGAACAAGGGCAATAACTCATACTTCATGTTTTTCTTATTTTTGGGGTTCATCCTTGAGTGATAATAAACAATTACACCAAGTTTTGTCAAAATCTGTAAATAATTGTGACTTTAAGGCGAATCCAAACATCTTTCCATCACATGGACTTGATATTTTACTATGAGAATGAGAATGATGGGCCACAGTGGTTTTTAATTTTTTTTTTTTTTTTTTGAAAATTAAAAAAAAAAATTACGAAAATAAAAAAAATTTAACGAAAAATATAGACAAAAAATAAATAGTGTAAAAAAAACCAAAAATAAATGAAAAAATTAATTTAAAAAAAAAGAAAACAAAAAAAATGAATAGGTAAAAAACCAAAAAAAAAACAAAAAGACCGGAAACATTTTTGAGAACGATAGGCCACGCTCAGCCATTGGCTTTGTAAAATCCTGTATATTTACAAACATGGAGTTTTCTATTTGGCAACTTTTTCTTGGGGAGCATTCACACGAATATCAATGTTGCAATGGAATGTTACTTTATTTCTATTTTGTTATATTCACAGATATAACCCAGATCCTGAATTATCTGAAATTTTAACCAAATTATGGGAAATGGATGAAAATAAATGTTATCCTGGTAAAGATTATGAAATAGAATTACAAGGTAAGCCAGACAGGAAATAGCATCATCTGGTCTCCTTATTATATATAAAAAACATGCCCTAAAAGTTCGATTGTTTTGATGATTTACATTTTGATATGCAGTTATTGTTCATATTGACATTGTTAATGTTCAGTGTGATTTAAGATACACTCCTATAGAAACACTGGCCAAGGTCATAAGTCATTTTATGTCCTGTAGAATGTCAATTTGTAAACAGGTTAGGTATGTCCAAAACATCTTCCTCTTTTCCAGTCTCTGATTGAGAGTTTGACAGTTATCATCTGAATTAGAGTCAGAAAATAATAATAATATTAAATTACCTTTAAGATGATGCTAAATTAGTGTTGGGCACCACCGTAACTTTCGTTTTATTATTATCACTTGACTCTATGACCTTTGAACTTTTGGCTGTGCACACAGTTTTAAATGGCTGATGCTAGATCAGTTACGTTAAAAAAAACTTTGATGGATCGGGAGACATGACATAAATGGTGTAAGAGAGTATGACTGAACTACAAAAATATTCATTTTCCAAATATATCTGAGTTTTGCAGATCTGAGGTGTCTAATTTGTTTTAAAACCACTGCGTCTGCGGAGATGCGGAATTTCACCATTTAACAGGGCCTATTTTTTTCTGCCTTTACACCAGCTGACATCCGTCCAAATAACTATCAGAGGCTGGAATAGAGACATATGTTTTGGTCTAAGGTTTGGGTTGATTCAAAGAGGAGAGGTCAGATTATAACTGAAAAGTGATCATTCATTATTGCTATCACATTAATATTGGAATCATTGTGTCAATATATTGTCAATCTTTGAAAGTAGCCTTTTAACAATCAGAACATGTATTATTCTTCCCCATGACAGAAATATAGAATAAACGTGAAGAATAGCCTTATTATT
This sequence comes from Lottia gigantea, assembly GCF_000327385.1. NCBI lineage: Eukaryota > Metazoa > Mollusca > Gastropoda > Lottiidae > Lottia > Lottia gigantea. Next base: position 822,896 of record NW_008709190.1, on the reverse strand, counting down.
TATACTGTTAAATCTACATTATAAAAGTTGTTTCAAAAGGGTGCTTTTAAAAGGACAGAGGTGTCATTCTTTTTCATACTCAGAAACAGAAGTTTTTTGGCTAAGCCAATCACTAATAGTGTTCACAGTTCACTGTCAAAATGTGAGCCTTCGTTTGAACGTTAAAATGAGGACTCGTGTATAGAAAGGACATATATAGAAATAGTGTAAAAAATTCCTAGTTTGAGGTATTTTTAAAGGAATTATGTGATTTTTGTACATTTCTAGTACATCTGATAACTATTAACATATATTTAAGACTAAAATCAACCCCACAAAATAGTGCATCTATCCCTTTAAATATTAGATTGGTTATATTTTTCTATCTAAAGGCTTTGTCAAATCTACCAGAGATACAAGCAGAGATTTTTCAAGAGAAAATTTGATACAAAATTTAGATGAAGAAGATATTTTTTCCAGACCAACTTATAAAGGTGAGTGTATATATGTCATTTTACAGTTCCAATACTGCGTCCTTGATCTTATCAGCCAAACTTCCTGTTTCTTAGGCAAATATTTCATGTGTGATTAAAATCAGTTAGCAATCTATGATAAAGAGTGAAGGAAAGCCATAAATCACTTTCGGTTATTATTTACTAAGTGAATCAACTAGTTACATTGGAAAATGCGCAGCAATACAGAGTTAAAATGGTAATTTTCCATACTTGAAAGGTTTTCTACATTGACCTACATATAAGATTAGTGGCGGCTATTTGTTTGAAACTTAGTTGCTATTTTACTTGTAAGGCTTTTGTTTTGATATGAAGATATAGTATAACAAAAGCATTTAAAAAAAGTTGATTTTTACTGTTATTTTCCAGCATTCAGAGCTTTACTGGATAATTATGAAATGGACTGTAGTGAACAAGAAAATATCACATGGGAAGAGAAACAGGAAAATTATGAGTTTTTAAATGCTATATTAGATACAGATGTTATGAAAACAGCTCATCAATATTTAGTAGAGAAGGGTAAAGCATCCAGTGATGTTGGAGACTTTAAAAAAAAATTGCACGACATCTGGTTTAGGATGTTTAGAAGGAGAGGTTGCAGGTATGTTCACTTTGCTTCATGTATTTATTTTACTCAAGAAATATATATATATTGTTTCTTAAATAACAAAATATTTTCACTCTTAAAGGGATTGATTTTGATACTGAATATTTGTAAATAGTCTTCAGTAGAACTTGAAATGTACAAAATTCGCATAATTCCTTCAAAAATATCTAAAAAAAGTCTTTCCTATATCTGACTTTGTCTCAAGAAAAGACAAGTCGTCATTTGAACATTAAAACACAGGTAATTCTGGACACACATGGATTTGAAAGCTCGCATTTGAATGGTGGGCTGTGAACACTATTGCTGATTAGCGTAGTAAAAAAAAATCCTGTTTCTGAGACTAAAATATAATTCGTCAAACGGATATGAACCTTCCCCTATATGATAGTGCTCAATATATCAATTATTGAGCGATATAGAAATATTAACCAGGTTTGGTGCATTCAGACATATATTTTGAGGCAAAAGTGTATGAAAATCATGCTTTTGAATTTGTTAAAATAGATTTGGGGTACAATTAGGGGGTGCAAACCATTTTTCATACTTAATGTATTAGAATTGTAAATTGTAGGGGTAATGATTCAAGCAGTTTTGAACATGTATTTGTTGGTGAAGGTAGAGAAGATTCTATGATAGGTCTACATAATTGGATTCAATTTTATTTACAAGAGAAAGCTGGCCATATTAACTACAATGGCTACTTCAGAAGAGAAACTGTAAGTGCTTGATGAAAATTATGTTTATATATTGTTGAATTGCTGATATATTTGATGAACTGAATGCATGTTTAATTACAGATATTAAATGATTTTGAGGTATGCCACCTAGAAGACAACAATCCCTCTGTCTGTGGACTTAACTGCTATAGTTGAAATATTAGCTAAGGCTCTTGAGCTTAGTTGACATGGAATAAGTGTCCAGGCGTTCGGATGGGACAATAAGAGGTTTGGCCAAGGACCAGCTGGTAGAAAGGATGCTTAAATGTGAACCTAAGTTGTTATCCTTGTAAAATATAGTTGTTTCTTTCGCATATCAATGCCTTCACCCTTAGTTCATTCCAATGATCAGCTTCTTTGACAAATTTTCAGCTCATTCAATGGTTTTCTTTTTTTAGGTTAAAGACGATGAATATCCACGATTGATAGCCCTACAGTTTACATATAAAGGTGAAAAAGCTAAGCCAATGTGTAGCTGTTTCTTGGGAACCAGTCCTGAGTTCGAGATAGCTGCCTATACTGTTGGCTTATTGATGGGCTATAATGGTACCACAGATTGTCAAATTGGTGAATATGAAACCGAAGTCACCATTTATTCCTTTGGAGGATATCATAAGAAACTAAGCACTGCTTACATCACTGCTGCTAGGATGTAATTCTTAAATTGCACACCTCTAGTCTTACATTTAGTCTTATAATATCCAAACCACTCAGGAGAGTTTTCTTAGAAGTTTACTGGATAATATTTTCTATTTCAAATATCATTATTAACAAAACCATATATGGTTCTTACATGAAAATAACACACACGAAAGTAGTTTACAACAATCTCTACTTTGACTAAATAAGTCGAATAAGCTGTAAATTTCAACGAAGACTTCAAATGACATTTTAAGGTTTAGAAATAGCTTTAATGTGATTTGTTGAAACATGTATCATTTTTAAAAATTCGGTTTATTAAGTCAAAGAATTGACTCAAAATAGTTGTGGTCTATGTTCGTGTGTGTTATAAGATATTGTCTGAAGAACAGGGCACAATTTTATAGATAACAATAACTTAATATCCTTTTTTAAAGTTATGTTGTCCTCTCAAATATTGATTTATAAGTATGAAATTATGTTTCCTATGAAATTTTGTCTATTCTTTTAAAATAATGAGCATCACCATTTATTATGTTCACAAAAAATTATTTGACTTAATGCATTGGGAATAACAGTTGTTACTTTGTACTATTGACAAAGTCATGCTTTGGGATATGTTTACCTTTGGAGCAAAACATGTAGGCTAAATGGTCTAAAGAAGGTTAGGTAGAAAATGAAAGATGAAAAAATTTCAGTTGGCACTAAATAAGGCGCAGAACATGATGTATCAAAGTAGTGTAGGTATCTAGAATACTTAATAGAAGTGACATTTTTGCTTTGTATTTGTTGTTTTTTTTTTTATTTTATATGATTTTTTCTCTACACTTTCTTTTTTCTTGGCATTTACATCAAATTATTATAATCAAACTTTCATTACTATCAAAAATCAAATTTCAACTTTAAATACTAGGCCAACTCTTAAGAAATATTGTATAGATGTTAAAGCTGTAACCACTATCTATAGTTGATATACCAAAAAAACCTAAACAATTCATTTTAATTAGTCAATTTGTATTGTTTGCTAAGTATGCACATCTGGTTACATTTCAATGGATTATATAGAGGTTTTCTAAAATTTTAAAGTGTAAATATGCATATTTGCATCATTCCAATTTTTAGTCAGACGTCTGTTTATGCAATTCCACAAGAAATAAGTGTCTGATGATCATGTCACTAATGGCAAAATATGCTTTATCACATAAGATCCTACGTGATTAACGTTGTCATGAAACACGTAAGTTTTAATGAAATAGCCCGAACATACCTCTGACTGAAAAATGGAATGGTGAAAATTGATGCTATCAGTGTCCCCAATACACATAAAAATTTTAGAAAATCTCTTTACTATCCCTTTAATATAGTAACCATGAACAGTCAATTGTGTTTTTGTGAGAGTAAATAGTAATTGAAAGTATATAAGCCATATCTATATTGTGTTTATTACTACCTAAACCACCTCAAAATACAGTGGACTCTTTGTGGTTTGAATAATTCCTGATGTGTATAAAAATATTTTGTTACAACTATAGTGCTATAGATTAGTCATTATTAGAGTTACCTCCCATAGATAATGTAATTGCATTTTTCAATCAACCTCAATATAAGCATTATTTCCAATTTCCATCAGAAGTGGTTTTGGTTGTATCTTTTGATATTCTCTTTTCATATTAGACTTAATTTTTGTCTAGTTATTGTGCTTTAGGTGTAAGCTTACTATAAATGTCTTGGAAAGAAGTAAAGAGCATCAAACCTTTATTAGTAAGATTATTATTAGTATTAATTTTGTTATCTTGCCACTATAGTAGAGTTTAGTCTTAGTCTCCCAGCCTTATACACAGTCACTATATGAAGTCAAGTCTTACTGTGAAATTATATATATTTGTGGGTGCCAATTTTAATAGATACATTCTGAAAGACATATTTTTGAGGACATAAATTAAAGGATTTTAATACAAAGTCAAGTATTATTGTAGTCAGTACACTTTTATAAACCCAGCCATGGCCCAGATCCTTTGTCCATCTAATCAGAATCATAAACCATGACCCTGATCTAGATACGACCACCAAGGAAAGACGTAGAACTGAACTGATCCACGAACTCAAAACTATGACTCCACTAGGTATCAATGAATTCATTTAGCTTCACTGGCCAACCCTATTTTATAAGTATTATTGTTGTTTAATATCCCACAAATAATAATAATTTCACAGTATCTAGTATTTTTCAAACAGTATTTTTATACATGTATTTGGAAGAATATTGCTATCTTTTCAATTTGGCTAATAGCCTTGTTCATTTTTTTCTAATTTGCTTTGTACAGACCTTGTAATTTCTCAATGTGTCAATAATAACATTAGGATTTAAAACCACAATTTGCTTTAAGTCTTTATTTCACCAGGCACAATCAGTACATACTTTGGATTTGCCATGTCAGAAAATTTTGCAATATGTTACAAAATTTATGTACATGCATATAAAAATTTAATATTTCCATCTTTATCCACAGTGAAGCAATACAACCAGTACATGCTTCAGATTACTTGAGATCAAGATGGACTAACATTTATACTATACATTGTTTTATTAGTGCTAATCCTTTATAATGGATTTCTATTTCTAATATTTACTAATGTTAACCACTTTAATATATACTATATGCAAGATTTTTCAATGATTTATATTTGCTTTCCCTTTTTTGTTTGTCTGTAATCTACGACCACAAAATTGATTTTTGAACAATTAACATTTATAAACCAGGATTTTGAAAAGTCTTGCACATAGCCATGTTTATTTTTTACTTTACATTTCTATAATTTTAGATCTATTTTATGGAGTATGGAATCTCGAATACAATTATTCTTTCTCAATTTTTGTTTTTACATTGCTTTACAAGCATTGCTGGATAATGGAAACCGGGTTGCACCTTTCATATGATACAGGGCACCAGATAATGCCCCTCCTGCATAAAGTAATATTATTTTTAAGTCAAATGATCATTGTCAACAGTTCCCCTACTCATTCTAAATGAATCTGAAACCCATGTTCTTGTCCATCTTATTTGAAAATGTTTTCATCACAGCGTATTTTCAAAAGCTTGATTGCCCGATCCGGCCACTACCAAACTAGATCTATCTGTATTGTAGTCAACAATATACTTTCCTTGAGTTGTATTTCTATGTATGAAGGCTTGAATAAGTTTGATAATAACGAAAATACATACTATTAATACAATAACACTTAAAATACCAACACTAATACTGAGAGGAAGGAAGGATGTTTTCATATGGTCTGTATTTGATAAAACCGGGTATGTTAAAACTGAACAGTCTTCACCACTCCAACCTTGTTTACACCCTCCCACACACGAACCGTTCACACTGTTACACCAAGCCAAACACATTCCACAAGAAAGCCTTACAGAACTTTCCGTCGAGTTATTAGGCGTTTCGGAAATTTTAACACTTCTTTCCAAGCATCGATCACCTTCCCAACCATCTTGACATCCGCCATGACAGCTTCCATTTTTTGGATCACAAAAACCATCTAATGCACAAAATCCACAGCGAGATTTACAATCTTCCCCATGTGTTCCTGGGAAACAGCGATCTTGACACATGGCTCCAAACCAACCTTCAGAGCAGCCATTGGAACACGTACCACTAACAATGTCACAAGAATCAGCATTTTTACAAGATCCACATCTCTTACAACTGGCACCAAAAAACCCCTTTGAACAGGTTTCACATTTCGGTTTCGACCATCCGACCTCGCAATCAGTCCGACAAGTGCCGTCGTGCGCTACACATCTAGACATATCTGAACAATGACCGCAAGGTTTACAGCCCTTTCCGTAAGTTCCTAAGGGACATACTGCTACACAGTCAATACCCGTATATCCCTCAAGACATCCCGATGAACACTCTCCAGTGACTTTGTTGCAGACTTCTTGTCGATCTTTACAGTTACAAGACTTATTACAATATTTTCCAAACTTGTAATCGGGACAAACTGTTTTACAATCGATGCCTGTT